>NC_068939.1:43285229-43585229 GCF_016801865.2 Culex pipiens pallens
CTCAATAAAACCAGGCAAAAAAAAAAACAACCTCAAAATCATTTATTATTACAAATAATAATAAAATGCTTGATTTCACCCAACTTGCAAATTTTATGTAAGCGTGTACTCAACTTCCATCACACCAAATTGCAGTAACTTTTCAACAAGAAAGAGAAGAGAGAGCTTGCAGAAAAGTACGGGAACGGGTTTGCTGCAACTTCTACCTCTCTCATTGCCGAAGTTCTGCCTGAGAGAAAAGTTACTTTTGTTGCAGAAAAGTACGGGAACGCTCTGCTGCGGTTTTTGTGCAGAATTGCAGAATTCTGCAGTACGGGAATAGACCTAGAGTCAGAGATACACTCAAAATAATCCACACGTTGATGCTACCTGAAAAATCACGTAACCCCGATTTTCCCCTCGCTAGGCTCGTTTTACGTGACACACGTAAAAATAATGTGAAAGTGTTTTGAAAAAAAAGGTTTTCACGTTGAAGTTACGTGAAAAATCTTATAGTATTTTTCCACTAGGTTTTTTCATGTAGCTTTTATGTGTTTTGAAATGTAACTTCAACGCACCTTTTTTTCTCGATAGATCGAGTTCGCCAAATTTCTACGTGACTATTTTAGTATGAAAATTTACGGCGCACAGTGAAAACCTGCTACCGAACTGTGCTCAAAAAATTTCTTTAAAAATGTAAAAGTTGGTAAGTAATATTAAGTTTTAATGGTTTCTTCCTGCTTATTTGACTTTTTTTTATTTCAGAGACCGGTCTCTGGCAGACGCATTTCTTTTCCTTCTGGCCTCTGGAATGGTGGCCGCTGCCAACATTGGCTGTATCCCGAAGGACCGCTAGAAGGCGATCCCGGTTTCTTCGGTCGGAATGGTTATCAAGACCGGTGCAACTGTGGTGACGCCACCAGAAATGTCACGGACGTGGTCATCGCCGAGTGTGTTCTGGAGAAGTGCTAGTACCCGTTCCAGATCATGGGGCTGGTGTCCAACTTTGATCCAATCGTCTACACCGGGTGCTCTGCGGTCACCCTCATGCCGGCCATGACAGGAGCAGCAGCTAATCGTGGTCGGTGGACAAGGCAAGGGACTCGACTAATCGTTGATCCTCGGTCAAGCTCATCATCGGGGCAATTATTAACAATTGTTGGGAAGAACAAGAAGTATTGTGCGTTGCAACGGATTAGACCGCTCAGAAGAAAATTATTGATTGATAAATAAAATAGGTTATAAAAACTGAACTCAATTTCTTCTTATTAATATTTAAAAAAAGAATGACATAATCTCCTAAAACTAAAAACAAACATAACTTTTACTACAACAAACATATAGAAATCATCGATTGATTCATTTAGCTTTTACGTGTGAAACACGTAGAATCAACCTGAAATGATCTGGCCAAGCAAATTTCATTTCTACTAGCGTCACCTCATAGAAGTTACGTGAAAACTCTAGTGGAAAAATATCACATAGCTTTTCACGTAACTTCAACGTGGATATTTTTTTGAGTGTAGCGATTTTGACAGCCGCACTGCTACACACTCAATATTTATGGTACGTTTGTTTGAACAGCCAGTGCGGCACTGAGTGCCGCACTCGTCGGTGTCAGTTTTGGTTCAATCGAACGTCATCTGTCAGTGTGCTTGGAACTCGCATGAAACTGAAAAAATATCGAGTGCGGCACTACACCCTTACCAAAAATCATGATTTTTTGAGTTCCAAATCCCACTTTTCATACGATTTTTTGAGTTCAGGTACTACAACCATAAAAATGGTTATATGGGTTGAACTGAAAAATTCGTATGAAAAGTGGGATTTGGAACTCAAAAAATCATGATTTTTGGTAAGGGTGTAGAGTTTCAGTTCCAAGATGGCGGCGAAACTCGTGCGGAACTAGCGCGAGTTTCTTCAAAGAAACACTTTGACAGCTCTGAGTGCGGCACTCAGTGTGGAACTAGCCATCAAACGAACGTACCATTAGAGGAACAAGGCAACTCGCGACAAAATTTTGAGGGTAGGAATTTTGACAGGTATGATTTTCATAAAGTATTCGCCTCTAGGGGCAGGACCTAGGGGGGTGACACTTCGGTTCTGCCGGTGCTGGAACCTCGAGCTCGGAGCCAGCACCGAGCTGGAACCGTGTCTGGAACTTTGATTAAAAAGTAGCCGATTTTTGGAAATAAATTTAGCGTGCACCGCACAACAGCTGTCACTGTCAACCAAAAAATCCAAACAAAGGCAACCTGTTTTTTTCTTCCTGCGAAAAGTTGCACGCGGTTTTTAACAGCAACAATAAAAGTGGTCCGGTCAAGCAGTCGAACAATCAGATTCTGATGACTATTGTTCCTTTGCCGTATCACAAATGTCACTCCTGCGTCACGGAAGATCTTCGTACCAACTCGACCGCCACACGGGGCTCCCTCGTCCGGGGCATTCGATGTCCTTCGTAAATACCACCCGATGTCAAGTGCTTCCCCGCCGGATTCCAGCTACTGACCACGTCGATCTGCTGAGAAACCTGCCCAACGGCCTCTTCCATCTCGAGTGCCTCCAGTTTAACCCGCCGGAAGGTGGCTAAATCTGCGAAGAGTGCGAATCCGGTCGAATGCCGCTATACAACGAGATCGCCGTGCCAGCGTACCCGGACATGGTGTTCCGGCGGCAATACGAGCAAAAGGACATTTGCGTGCGCTTCTTTGGCACGCACGATTTTGGATGGATCAACCGGAGGCGAATCTACCTCTATCACGAAGGCGACTCGGACATCGTGGCGGCCGGAAGCAGTCGGACATGATGGAGCGGTACAATGAAGAATCGACCCAGGACGATTTGAGCCAACAAGGTCCATCGTTGCTCCGCTGAGAGGGCGCAACGCGGGGTGAGTTTGTCGAGGGGATGGTTTTCCGTATCAATTGTTAAATCTATTTTATTTCGACAGGAGGACTAGATCGGTGAGTACAAATCGTCGGACAAGGACCCATGCGGGCTAAACTCGAACTGCATCAACCGGGCGCTGCTCGTGGAGTGCAATCCGAAGACTTTCCAGCTAGCAAAAGTTGCCAGAACCCAGTGCTTCAAACGGAAGCAGTACTAGGTACTGGAGGCCAAACGAATTCCCATCAAGGGCTGGGGTCTGGTCGCGCGTCGCGTGATCGAGTACGAGAAGTGATTATCAACGAGGAGTTGCCGCGGCGGATAAAGCAAAAGAACGAAAATTACTACTTCCTGACGGTGGACTCGGAGCTGACGATCGACGCGGGGCCCAAGGGCAACTTGGCCCGGTTCATCAACTACTCGTGCGAGTCCAACTGCGAGACGCTGCTGTGGAAGGTCGGCGGAAGCCAATCCGTGGGGCTGTTTGCCCTCAAGGACCTCAAGGCAGTAAGTTTTTCGAAATACCGGTAAAAACACTTACTACAACTAACTCTTCTTACTCTTTTCTCCACCAGGTCTAAGAGCTCCCCTTCAACTACAACTTTGAGACGATCGGCCAGAAGAAGATTTGCCACTGTGGTGCGAGCAAGTGTTGCGGGCTGATCGTCAACCAAGGAACGGAGAATTGAAGTGGGATAATCACAACGGTCTTGCGCGACTTCCAGGTGCAGATTGTAACGTGGGTTACCTGCTCGAGTGCTCAAATGCCAACAGTGACGACGGCGGCAATTACAGCTCTTCCGCCACACGCCTGCGGCAAAGTACCTTACGGATCCATCGCGACAAGTGTTCTACCTTGCCGAGAGTGACCTCGAGTTTGATCAGTAAACGTTCACGAGGAAACGAAATTGTTATTAAGTTGTGTAATGACAATGAGTAACCAATACGAAAATTTGTAAATGTACTCGAAATAAATTTAAAACGCTGCAGCAGTTGCAGCCGCAATCGGTGGAGCTACTCCGGTAGCCTGATGAGATTCGGAACCAAGCTCGGAACGGAGATGGGTTGGGTTCACGTCATGTGAGAAATCCGGCAAGTCGTCATACGTTTTTATTGCGTGTTGCGGCTGCTGGAGATGCATTAAAAACTCATGCTGCGAACACAACATTGTGTACCAGAAAAGACCTGCGGCAAGCAGGTCTATCAACCAAGGAATTGGTGTGTTTACCGGACCGATGTTCCGACTCCTATGCTTCCTTTTTCTTTTTCCGACATCAAACCTTCGATGGGAGGAAGTCGTTTTTTATCATCGTAATGAGCTCAACCCTAGTTCAATTTAACCGTACTGACAATCGTTTATTAATAGGCTTCGCTGAAATGGAAAACTAAATTTCGTTGATTATGCAGAGTCCCCACTGCCGGTCAGCCCAGGCCTTCTTCTCGACGACCGGCGCTAAGTCGGTAGCCATTTGACCAATGGCGTTACAGGCGGCTTAACGCACTCTCGGATGGGCCAATCAACTACTTGAGCACGCCCTGCATGATGTTCGTCAGCATGCTTTCCATCTGCTTGTGGCAACCCTAGCCAGCTTCCAAGACGACTATCAGAGCGGCGTGCCGTTACTTCCAGTTCAACATATTTGGAATGTTTGCGATAATGTGCGGCAGAATGGCCTTTCCGACAAGACTCACGCCGACTCGGAAATCTTATTTTTGTCGCTGGTGTTATCATCGGCAGTCTCATCCGACACGGATCACTCCTCGTCGTCCTCCAGGTCGATCATCATCTGTAGCACCAGCGGAACCAAAGAGGCCACATCTAGGGCCACATACTTTTACGTCCGCTTCCGGAACATCTCGGGGCATTATCCGACAGTGAAACCATCACCTCGTCGATACTTCCGGCCGTGATTATAATCACCCGTCGTCCTTGTCGTGCAACAGAATGAACGCTCCGACGGTACAAATAACCTGGAAGCGCACCTTCGGAACGGACGATGGGTCCAGATATTTAACCAACATTTATTTAATAAGCTGCAGATGCTGATTCTGCTAGTTGCCGAAGATACCCGGCACCGACGAGGAGAATCGCAACGCAGGTTCCAGATTGTGGTTGTCGTCGATCAGGTTGCGTGCTGTTCCGTGGACTCCGGCCGCTGCGGGTTGTTCGAGTCCGGTGCGTTGCTTGGACCAGCCGGCGTTTCTTGGCCACAAAGCGAATTGAAAGCCTGTTCGACATAAAATAATAACAACAACAAAATTTCTTTGGCGACTTGGATGACGTTCTAAACGTCAAAATGTGTACACACTCAAAAGACATTACCCATATTTTCAATAAAATTGGTTCGGGGCCAAAAGTTCTGGCGCCGAGCCAGAACCGTGCCCAAAACCTTGAGTGGCACACTCTTGGGCAGGACACATGCCCTAATCAACTAAAATATTCGACTAATTGATTACAAATTATCAGTTAGTTGATAAGCGCAACACTAATCAACTAGCGCGTTCCCACCCTCTCGAATTATCTTGGTGTGATAAAAAATCTGTCAAGAATGCCAAAACAACAAACAAAATTTTGTGGTTGCTGCGACAAATTTATTTTTGCTTTCCCGGAACGGCCGCGAATCTTAATGGACCACTTTTCCAGATGGCGGAAGAGGAAAACTGTACCTGTCCGGTCTACGCAGGATTACCTCCACGCTACACAGTGTTTATTTCCATCCAGAATACGATGGTGCTGCTGCTAAAAAACAGACGAACTCAAAAGGCTCGCCCGAAAAACAACGCTCTAGAATGTCGACATCGAAGAAACAATCAAAGGTTTCCCCGGTGACCTGTCCTGACCACGGGAGGTTGCGGTTTACAACTTCCGGAAATCAACATGGCATGCAAAGAAACGCCAACAAACACTTCCGCAGAACCTTCTCCAGTTTTCGCTCCAGCCAAAACCTTTTCCGAAAAGGCCACTCCAGAATCGCCTTCATCCGGAGTGTTGACGACCGTGTGAACTGCCCGAGGTCGTGTGCAAGTTTATCGACGATATTCTGAACGAATGCCTCATGGAAATCCTGTCACCGATCTTGGACGATTTCTCCCAGTCTAAAAAAAGATCCAGCAGCCATCGTAAACACACTCCGGAACATACGCCGGAGGTTAGGTCAAGAGGCGTAAGTTTGGGGACAGCTATCAGCTTTGCTTCAACACCATCAACGAGCGGTTAACCATGGTAAACAGTAATCAATCATGAAGCAAGTCGCCGAAGACCAAGCACGGCCAGTAAATAGCTTGTACTGTAGCAAAGTCGCCGGTGTCGGAATTCACGCTCGTCGACCTCTCCGTTAGCGATTGGCCATTGCTTAAGAATCTCCTACGCGGACCATGGTCAATAGTAGCTAAAACTCAAGCGAACAACTTCGTCAAATATTACTTCATCAGCTGCGAAAATTAACGAATTCGGATAGTTAGAACACAAGTACGAGTAGTGCAAGGAATCGTAAAAAACGGGGAAGGTTGAACGGAAGATTCCCTGATGTGGCCGCTCCCCCTCGTTGAGATTCTATATTTAAACTTGGACGGGCCTGCAAAGGATATCCGCCGTGGAAGTCACGACCTGAACAGAGATCGGTGGTTTGGAGAATGCCAAACGAGGGTTGCAGAGCTAGGGTTGCTAGCTAGTCTTAAAAACTGATTGAAGATTGCCAACTTGCCTTGGCGTGTGCTAAAATAAACTACAGAAAAAAACAAATTCAAACAAAACTAATCTTAAATCTTCCCCCCACTGATCCCTTTCGAAACAGCTTTCTTCTTCACCAGCCGCATATCTTCCAGGTCGTAAAGCAGTCCGATCTTCTTGCCGATGTACCCTTCTACTGAGTGCGGTCGAGGTTGAAATCGTTTTGGTCGTGTGGTGCGTCCGGATGTTCTTTTTGGTCGCCGAACTGATGAGGCATTCTTTGTTGAAGACTTCTTGATTTTGAGGATTTCCAGTAGGAGATCTGCAGCGAACACGTTGTCGAGTTTGGCTGTTCTCAGGATGATATTCTCTTTGCTTTTAGATCGCAAGCTTGAGGACGATAGCCATCCGGGGGCCTCACCGTTCGGCCATCTCTTCCGCCAGCTGACAGATTCGGGTACTGTTGGTTGAGCACCGCCATACTGAGTTTCACCTGATGACCATGGGTCCGATTGGTTACTGCGAGGCGTTGTTCCTTCCTGAAAGGAAAGCGTTCAAATGTGTATAATTCAGCTTGAACTGCACGTTACGCATCTTACTTATTAGCCTTGGCGTGTGCGACGTGGTACTGCAGAATCCTGTTAGGCGTTAGGGTCGCGACTGGCAGGACCGTGAATACTCCACCGTTGACGACAACTTCACCATGAAAGGCCGCATGCTTTGCCGAAGCTTTCGCCGCATAGATCGTCTGGTGCAGATAGGACTCGTAACAGCACTGGTTATAGTCTCGTCATGGACGACAACCACCAGCTTTTGGTCGGCACCGATCGTGGTGCACTGCTGCTGTTGATCTACGCTGACGCAGGCCGATATCGTGTGCGACCGGCGGCGATGCTTTGGTGAATTTGGGTTGCCTAAATTTGGGGAGAAGCGAGAGTTCGAGTTACTTAAGGAGGGGTTTCACGGGGTCTCAACATCTACCAGAGACTGTTCTTCACCATGCTATCCCGGATGATCTTGATCAGCTCCCGGCGGCAGAGTGAACTCTTGCAGCACAACTCCTTGTCCACGGTCAGTTCTTGTTACCAACTGACAAGCTGCGCACCCGTGGCCGGCTGAGATCCTCAACTTGTCCTCAACCAGATTGGTGGCCTTCCGCGAGGATCAAGACTTGCGAACTACGTACCTCGAGTTCGCTCGACTGACGGCCGCTGCCGTTGCGGCTACCGCAGCCGAGGTTGGAATGACCAACCTCGCCCCCAGTTGAAGCGTCTCGTCTTTCACGCAACGTTCCAGCCTGCAGAGCGAGGTGGCAGAGTTGTTCTGCGCAGTCGTCATGGCTGGGCGTCTTGGCTGCTGCCTGCAGGTTGCAGCACCTCAGATTGCTGATGCTCTCGTAGATGTGTCCGGTCTTCACATTTTTTTTCTTTCCGCTGAGATTGTTGTGAAACGAAATGTCCCCTCGGCGCCCTCCCGGTTCCTTGAAATGATGGACGCGCCTGGGTCCACCTGCAGCTCAGATAGCTACTTAGCGAACGTTTCGGCACTGGAGCTTCTGGGGACGGTCACATTTGGCGAAGGGGGACGTTCCGCGGGGAGCTTGGACAGTTGACCTGCTTTTGTTCGTTTGACTCGTCGTACTCGATAACCATTAAGCTTGAAGTTACGGCGGCCGCAGCCGCTGCTGATCGATCCTTCACCCGTCGCATGTGCTCATTTAATTTGGCCGCCAGCTGGTAGAGGTAGAGTTCCCGAAGGCGCGCTTGGCTTATCGTTGCTGCTTGCGTTCCGGTGCATGCGATCAGGTCCACTGCGACGTGGTTTTGAATTGTCACTAATATCTGTCCTCGTTGAGGTGCGTCTGCAGAAAAACCTCAAGGAAAATTATCTCGTTCAACCGGATTCCGTCGTCATGGTTCTCAATCAGGTCGAAATTCGAAGCCTTCAGGGAACTAAGCAAAATTCAAGCCTGCTCCACCTTCTCCGGTACAAATTTTACCAAAACAATTCGAAACAAAACACGTTTGCTGCTGTCAAAATAACTTCTCTCAACATGACAAGATTATTTAATTCATGGTGGGAATGATCTGTCAAAATCAGCGCTAATCAATTAGCTAATTGACCAAAATCAACGCTAGTTGATTAGCGTTACAATAATTGATTAGGAGTGTCTCACCCCTAGATTCGCCTCCTTTTATTTCCCACAGAAAACTGCGGACAATGTAGCTGTCAAACTAGGCCAAAATGTTAAAGTCACTCACAAAATGAACTTTGAGTGATTTGAGCTCATTTCTGACGTCACGATTTTCTCCCCTATTATTCTCAAGGCAAACAATTGGGTCGTAAAATGAAGCTTAGATTGCTGATATTATTGTTTACAGCGACAAAGCTTATTTTTCTGAGTACAATGACCCTTTGTACGACCACAAAGTTTTTAAAATGGAATTTTAAATCAATTTTGAAAAATTGACCTCGTGGTCCTTCCTGACAGAAAAGCTCCTACTTGACAGCTCGTTCCAAGGGGACCATAGTTGATCCATCGAAAAAATGTTGTCTTGTCAAAAAAAAATTTTTCATTAAAATGAAAAAAAGTGATCAGAAATGGTTTTAAATCGTGTTTTTTACCGTTGTACATAAAAATTGACATAGGGCTTTAGTACCCAATTGGATGCTGCTGATGAGTCTATTCCCGTTTATTTGTTGTTAAGTTTCATTAATAGAGCTATCTAAGCCCGATCTCACGCACAAAAGCTTACCATTTGTTTTTGCTGGCGGGTACAAATTTTAACCTAAAAACCCTTCGTGTACAAACACGCAATACATGCGCACGTAGATAACTCTATGGTTATAATCTTAGACAGGGATCATAATTTTTACGACCTAGATGTCGCTGCAATCGGGGCACTCAAATTTGACAAGTATATCGAGGCACTCACCACCCTGATACAAACTATCCTTTCCCATAATTTCGCTGCCGGCCAGCGGGTATAGAGGAGAAAATCGTGACGTCAGAAATGAACTCAAATCACTCAAAGTTCATTTTGTGAGTGACTTTAACATTTTGGCCTAGTTTGACAGCTACCTCGTTCCCAGGTTTTCTGTGGGAAAGAAAAGGAGGCGAATACTTTATGAAAATCATACCTGTCAAAATTCCTAGCCTCAAAATTTTGCCGCGAGTTGCTTTTCTCCTCTATTGGATTGGACCACACACACATATCGAGGCACTCACCACCCACTGAGAATTTTGACTCGAGCCTCGACTCGATTCAGGCTCGATCTCGAGCCAGATCGACTCGAGGCTCGAGCCAAAATTCACAGTGGGCAGTAGTAGTAGTCCAATATTTGAATTGGGTACTAAAGCCCTATGTCAATTATTAGGTACAACGGAAAAAAAATACGATTAAAAAACCATTTCTGCTCACTTTTTTTCATTTAAATGCAAAAAAAAAAATATTGACAAGACAACATTTTTTCGATGGATCGAATTCGATTTTCGAGGTTAACTTTCCCAAATTGATTTAAACATCCATTTTAAACTCTTTGTGGTCGTACAAAGGGTCATTGTACTCAGAAAAAATAAGCTTTATCGCTGTAAACAATAATATCAGCAATCTAAGCTTCATTTTAGGACCCAATTTGCAGACTCATCAGACATGGAGTCTGATCATGGCTTTCTATACAGCCTTGGAGTCTGATCTCCATTCCTGACGTGACCGAATGAGACCGAATGAGACCGTTAAATACCCACGGCTCTCGAGCCGGATCCGGCCCGTGAAGCCATTTCATCAGGCTCCTGAAATCGGCTGGTCCTTCAGACTTTTCATGATTTTCGTAAGATTTTTGGTAATTTTTTTTTGTTGCTTCATACATTTTGAAAAATATTTTAGAATTTGTGAACATGTTTCCCGTCATTTCATTATTATTGTCTTCGAAAATTTAAAAAAAATCTCTTTTTATACCAAAACGAAGAATATAAACATCGTAGAATTGAATCATTCAAAACCTAAACAAAATCAAAAACACTTTTCGGTTATCGAAAATGCGCTACAACTTCAATAATTAAACGAAATAAAAAATTAAAATAAAAAAAAATCTGGTGAAATGTATTTCAAAATGCTTTGTACATCATTACAGTTTTGCTACCATAAAAAATATACAAAATATTTATCAATAAATTTATGAAAAAAAAA
Organism: Culex pipiens pallens; assembly: GCF_016801865.2. Taxonomy (NCBI): domain Eukaryota; kingdom Metazoa; phylum Arthropoda; class Insecta; order Diptera; family Culicidae; genus Culex; species Culex pipiens. The sequence continues at coordinate 43,295,955 of NC_068939.1, forward strand.
CTCGGAATTCAAAATTTGTAAAAAGATTTATAATTCTTTATTCAAGTAAAAATACATAAATAAGATTTATGTAATGTATTCTGAGTATAGTTTTCAATCGATTTAACAAGTTTCAATGCAAATTACAATTGGGTATATTTTATGTACAACGGTAAAAACTTGGGTAAAAAACACGACTAAAAACCATTTCTAATCACTTTTTTTTCATTTTAATGCAAAAAATTTATTTGACAAGATAACATTTTATCGCTGGATCAACTATGGTCCCCTTGGAACGAGTAGGAGCTTTTCTGACAAGAAGGACCGCGAGTCAATTTTTCAAAATTGATTAAAAACCCAATTTTCAACTCTTTGTGGTCGTACAAAGGGTCATTGTACTCAGAAAAATAAGCTTTATCGCTGTAAACAATAATATCAGCAATCTAAGCTTATTTTAGGGCCCAATTTCGGTCAATAATTGTTTTGTCCCCTGATTTTTCAGGAAAAAAATTTAAATGAAATTTACAATGGCCTTTTAATCTTGCAAATGAAAAATAAGACAGCGAAAAAAATCGTTATCGATTATTCAAAGCCAGATCCGAAGTTCATTTTTTCCAAAGCCTTCGAGTCTGGACTGTTCATCACATTTATTCCAGCTCATACAAAATAATAAAATAAAATCTCCACTCTCCCCTACGCCATTTCGTGCACACATATGCCACTATAGCCGTGTGCAGAATACCGTGTTCCATGTTTCTTTCACGAACAACGTGCACTTTTGTGATGATCGCGGCCTGATGACAAATGCCAACAAATTTCGCACACGCGCAGCAGCCACGTGCTCTTGGGGGCTCTCGCGCGAAATGCTCCCACTCTCTTCTCACCAGCCAGATCGATGGTTAAGTTTACATGACTCTTTCATATTCGCACCACAATGTTTGTGTTGTTTTGGTGGAAACGCGGCGACTTGTAACTAAACGCTGACCTAACAAGTGTGAAGGGTTTGGCGAGAAATTGAACATTTTTATAAATTTAATGGTTTTTCGATGGTCGGAAGATCTAGAAGTATCTTTGAATGTTTTTGAATAAGTGAAATTTTGTATAAATATCAAAAATGACATTGTTTACAAGTATTATTAGGCCCTTACAAAGAATTATTGCGAATGTTCTGCATGTGGTTGTTCTGATGGCAATTCAAATCCCTCTCTTACTCTCACTAGGAACGGACTCTCCGAGAGATCTCCAACGCGCTCCGCGAGTCCCTATGACCTGGCCATTGTGTCGGCGACTGTCAAACCGCACGGGAGTCCACGCGGGACCGCGCACCGGAGTCGTTTCTCCGTCCGTCACGCACACAGAATTTGCCGTATCGCGATTGTAGGTGGTGCTGCTGCTGATTGGCTGTCATGGCGCCTGAAGGTAGACACTGCTGCAGCTGCTACTCATTGGGATTCCTGGTTTTCCGGTTGAGGGTCGTCGCCCTGCAAGATCTGGATTTGGTCTAAGGGATACCTTAGGGCCCATCGTGTGTCCAAATCAACAGTATTACTTCTTTGCGTGTTGTACAAGCATTCTAAAGTGAAAAAAATCGAGTGTTCTTCCGCGTAAAATCCATAATTATATTAAAATAAAGTTGTCAACGAAGAGTTCAGAAATATCCCCTCGTAATTAGTGTGCAAAGTCATCGTTTGTGGTCTGGATAACCCCCGTAAGATCCAGACAGTGTCCCAAACCCAAGTCGGAGTCGCTGGTGAACAAAAGGAGAAAAATCGATTTGAGTTTGTGTTAGGGAAGAAAGATGCAGCAGCCACAGGAGAAGTAGCATCAGAGAGCAATATCACACGATTTGAGAAACTGAGGGAAAATCGCCACCAGGATGAACCCCGACCGGAGCAAACGCCAGTACCGGTCCGGGAACAATCTGTTCAGCGATGATGAGCTGGAATTATCATCGGTAGGTATTCTTAATGATGTAATGGGGTGCTTAATAATTTAATTGAAATGCATAATTCTACCTTTTCCTTTCAACGAACGCAATAATTAAAAAAATAGATAATAAATTAATTTTCAATTGAGATCAATTCTCCCCTCAGAACCCTATTGTCACAAGAACCTTTCAGAATACTAATGATGCCCATTTGGTGGCTGGTCAGGTTGATGAATCAGCCGTCAGCTCTCCTCAACCAGATGCGTTTTATTGTTATCACACACGCGAATATTGTTTGCCTGTGTGCAGTTGTTGCTTACAACTCTATAAGTGAGCGTGATTTGTTTATTGGAGGTCTCACTTTCTAATTTGGTCCAACCACCATTAAGCACTGCGCTGATGTCACTGGGTGCTTAATGATTGGAAGTTACTTAATGTTGTGCCCCTCGGCGATTTGCAACCGCCCCGATAATGGCCGAGCGCGCGCAATGTTTATCGACGGAAGATTATGTAAATAATTGTGGACAAATATGAGCGGACAAAACTTAACCACAGTCTGTGACTTAACCCTTCAAGATCCAACCCCGCATCCAGACGAGCTTCGAACTAAAATCAATTTGAACCAATTTTGAATCACATTTGAAAAAAGAACCCTTTTCTGTGTTTGAATTTTTGGAATTACTGTGTGTACTTAATTACGCTTTGTTGCGACTTTAAAGCAAATAGAGGAATGGCATGTCGTTCCATCGGGCATCTTATGTTGGCATATCAGCATTTGGGTGTTCTATTCAATTCATATCGAACAATCAAATATACGACAGTTTCCCCTAGTTTGAGATTAAATTAACCCTCTAACGCTCATGGTAACTCCTTTACTAATTTTTGTCTTCAAAATTAAATTTCTCTGCAACCATACATTTTTTCAACCTAATTCAACCTGCATTGGTTTATATAAAATGTCAACTTATAACCATTAAAATTTCATCCAATTTGGTCGACCCAGTTACGAATAATGGTGAAAAACGTAAAAAATCTCGATTTTGCTCTGGGCGGGAAGGGGTTAAAAGGTGAAAAACACTCGAATTAAAGCGTCCAATTTCCCGTATACATTTTCTTAACTTTTTGGTAGATTTTTTAAACTTAAAAAAAAATAATGAAAGCACTAAATTTTATTTTATCAAATTCAATTTACTGTTCTTATTGAACTTATCAGTTCGTCTAAAAATTTCATGTCAAGATTTATTTCAGATGATATTAATTTCTGAAGCATTCACAACTAGGAATAGATCTTGTTTATTTGTTGGGCAACAATAATTGCGATATTATGAAATGAAAATAAACAATTAAAATGTGTTATATCATTTGAAAATAAGGTACCTCTTTCCCCCAAGATCATTTTTTTACGTTTTGTTTACCATGACCAAATTGGAAGAAAATTGAATTGGTATCATTAAATGTCTCTAAGAGGATTTTTGGAGGAAAAATTAGGTTAATTTGTTTAAAAGTGTTTGAGAAATTACAGTTAAAAGTTGAAAATTTTTAGAGCAATAGAGGAGAAAAGCAACTCGCGACAAAATTTTGAGGCTAGGAATTTTGACAGGTATGATTTTCATAAAGTATTCGCCTCCTTTTCTCTCTCACAGAAAACTGGGGACAATCTAGCTGTCAAACTAGGCCAAAATGTTAAAGTCACTCACAAAATGAACTTTGAGTGATTTGAGTTCATTTCTGACGTCACTATTTTCTCCTCTATAGAGGAGAAAATCGTGACGTCAGGAATGAATTCAAAATCACTCAAAGTTCACTTTGTGAGTGACTTTAACATTTTAGCCTAGTTTGACAGCTACATTGTCCCCAGATTTTATTTGAAATATCGACGGTAACATTTCAAAAGGCATCATGTACATTTTGACACTTTCTGGGTTATTGCATATTCTGGAAGTCTTCCTAATAAGCTACCTCTCCACCAAAAATGAGCAAAAGTTACTTCAGTACAGTCTGTTTAATAATGATTTTAAATAAAGTAACATAAACAAAACCTCTGCCATCAGCAGTCCCTGTTTATATAGCCCTGTCAACCTGTCAAATAAAAGGCTACATGAACCTCGTGATGAAAAAAAAGCATCATGGAAAAAGCGCCATGTACATTCGGCGAAAAAAAAAACGAATCATAACAAAGCGTCCCCCTCAATTACAGCAGGGTGATATAGACGTTGGTGATTTCAAAAGAAGTTATGTTTGTTTTTCTCAAATAAAATTACGGAAATAATGTTTTATTGAATTTGGATGATCAAGTATCAATAAAAGCAACGTTTTTCATCGTTTGTTATCATTAGAACATCTTATTTTGCTTTTATATTAAAATGGGAATGGGACCATCCACAAACCACGTGGACACTTTTTTGGAAATCTCAAACCCCCCCCCCCCTTGTGGACAATTGTCGATACAAAAAAATACTTTTTTGTATGGAGCGTGGACAATCGCCATACCCCCCCCCCCTAAAGTGTCCACGTGGTTTATGGATGGTCCCAATTGAAAATTCAATTCAAACATTCAAATGCGTTTTTCTCAAAACGCACAGTTTGTACATGATGCTTTTTGAAATGTTGGCATCGATATGTTGAAACTTTGAGTGGTGATTACATATAAATGGTATTTCAAGTGAATAGCAGATTTTTAAAGTAAATTCAATGCTTATCGATTTATTCATGAGATTAAACCAGTTAGATTTGTTCTGGATAAATTATTTGCCATGAAAAACATATTTTCTTTATTATTTTTTTTTCATTTCAATGTTTTGCCATGAAAAACACATTTGCTGCATGATTTTTTTTTCATTTAATCTAAATTATCAATTTTATTCTTTATCATATTCTTTCAAACTGGTTACAGAGACGTATTTGGAGCATGGATTCATTTTGCTCACTTTCCAAACACTTTTTTTTTTGCGGAGCGAGGTGGGACAGCTAGGATCAAGTCAGTCCAAGTCCGGTTGTGTCAAGGAAAGGTAATGAATGTGTTAGCCTGTGAAGTGCCACTTACACCCCATGGGGAGCGGGGAAAGAGGACATGATTGGGCAGGTTATAATGAGATTGTGTATGTGAGAGTGTGTATTGTTGTAAATATTCTAATTTCATATTTCGTTCTCTATCGCCGCTCCCCACAGTGTCATAAAAACACCGTCTGCAAGAGCTCCCCAAAACTAGTTTTGAAGGTTCTAACTGTTAAAAGTAAAACTGTTATAACTCCCAAAACCAGGATCAAGTAGCACGTGCAAACGGAGTACATTTTCCATACGCTAACGGACTTTTACTGATTGACAACATGACTGTTCCGACAAAGCAATAAACGCAAAATTAATTTTAAGGGAAAATGCCAACAAAACTTTTTTTAAATGGAAATTACTGTATATATTATAACCTGTAAAGTTAATAATAGTTAAGAAAAATATAAAGAGTCGACTCTCTGGTTGTCAATAACTAAGGGACCAATGAGACAGATAAAATAAGAATCCAAAATCCGATTCTATTAGAAAATCTAAGCAAAGCATGATCGTCATTTTGAAATCAAATCAACAAAAATAAAGTTAAAATAAAATCAAAAGGACCGTCAAAATAGAGAAAAGTTGGGATAAAGAGAAATGGAAAAAAAAGAAAGCATCGAAATATGAAATTTGAAGAACTAAATAAATCTTCTACAGAAGGAGGAATACATAGAGAGATTGACAACCAGTGAGCCGACTATAAATAATAAAGACAACTAAAGTCACATACCTGATGATGGGTAATACCTTGGGTAGTACCCATCTTACCACTCACTGGAAAAAGGCACTTTTTGCGGGAGCTGCAATTGCTTGATGGCCTACATGCCTTGGCGATCCCCAAGTTGAAGTTTCAATCGCTTACAGCCGCATCCGGAACATCACGCAGACGCTGTAGTTTCTCATCGTCCTTTTAGTGTTCGTCTTCCTTCCTTCTGGTGTATGCTGCTTTCTTTGGTTGTTCTTGTTCTCCTTTCTGGTATGATCTGGAACTGGTTCGAAAAGAACAGAACAAAAAGGACAGCAGTATCTTCCGAAAATAAACTAACATAAATATGACAACAATAACATTTCGTCGCGCATCGTAGCTTATCGTGTGAGTACTCGCGCTAGTAGGGGAAATTCTCGTATGTTTGGCAGGTTAAGCACTCGCTCCTATCTCCATCCAATTTGCTGATTTTCACTACTTAAACAACCAATTTTGCAAAACTTTTGATAGAAACTTGCTTGCTCACTTCCTGTTGAGCTATTTGTCATTTGATTTCAGTTGAAAAAGCTTTTAATTAGCTTTAATTGAATGTCAAAGTTCTGACCTGCCAACATTAGAGGCACGCTGGAATTAGATGCTGTTCCCCTACTACAGAGTAAAAGCACTTTCCATCATGTGGTGATCTGGTCCGCGTGAGCGCTTTTCTTCAAAGAGGTCGTTTTGTTCTTAAGAGAACATCTTTGTAAGCGTTGCCCATAGGATAGCTTACCGTTTTGAAGACTGCTGAGGATCCGGATCCCTTGCAGCCTGTCACTACAGTTAACTCATCCCTTTATCCTCCATCCGCCACCCGGAGGCACGCGCCGTAGGGCTGCCAAAGTCCTGACGACCCACAGGACCTGGGAAAACCAATCTTATCGTCCCCAAGCGTAAAGACTTTAAGACTAGCTTTCATCACCAAAGCCCACGGATTTTGCTCACTTTCCAAACACTTTGATTTAAAAAAATTGTAACTAGCTACAAAATATACATTGCAAAATACTAATCATTATTTTTGGATATTTTGAACGAATTGAAAGACAGATATTTAGAAAATTTATATATTTTCTTAAAGTTGTATGTTTTTTTACAAGCAGCCAAAGCAATAATTGAACCTAACACTTATTTTGACCATTATAGTTGCTATTTTATACTATTTTGTTGCAAAATATTATCAAAAATTAGGATCAAAACAATTTTTGATATATTTAAAATTTCCCGGGATTTCCCGCGAAATGTGTTGAAAATTTCTCGTTTCCCGGGAATTCTCAAACCCCGGGAAATTGGACGCTCTACTCGAAATCGAAAAAATAAAATTATGAAAACCATCAAAAAGCAAAGCATAATTATTGGAGGCCGTAGAATAGGCATAAAACAATCATACAAAACTTAAATGTAAACATGTTAAATCAATTTAGCTTAGTTTAGGAGTCATATTTAAGGAGGTATTAGACTACGACAAAAAAAAACTCGCAACTCGCAAACTAAGTACAGTGGACTCGTTGTCGATATTGAAGGGAGCGTCGAGAGCGGGAGGTATCAAATTATAGAACGAAAACTCAAAGCTGCTACTTCAAGGGACTGACAAATTTGTTGACAGTTGGAGCAATATTGATATCGAGAGAAACGACAACCAGAAAGTCGACTGCATAAAAATGTATGCAGGATGGCGTTCTGCAAACAAACGCAGGCAAAGCAGGCAAACTGTCAAAACACGGCTTACGAATGAATTTTGTTGGTCGGTGTAATTGGACTTACGGTTGCTGAAATGCAGAAAAAAGATGATCAACCAGGAAAACATTTGGACGGCGATATAGCTTAAATCCGATTTTCAATGTTTAAATTTGAAACTTTCGTGAAATTTTCTGATGTTACCGATAAATTCATTTTAAAATCAAGCCTAACTTCGTTTAAAAGTCGTAATAAAGCCATAAAGCCGAAATATTTAGGCCCGTTTTTTTTTTGTCGCACTCGAAAAAGGATTGTCCAAAAAGTTAGTTTTTTACGATTTTCGCAAAATAAAAACACTTTTTTCAAAAAACATATTTCTGGTACGACAGAACTAGTTTCTGCTCAACACCTAGCAAAAAAAGGTGATGAAAAATATTAAGATATTTGAAACACATAGCTTATACACATGCAAATTTATTATTTTTCAGGATGTTCTACGGAACAAGTTCAAAAAATATGAATACACCCATTAAGCCAATGCAAAAGTTCTTGATTTTTTTTTCTGTCAAAAAAAAATTGAAGTTACAAGCCAGAATTTCAACCTAAAATGAAAAAAACCTTTGGCAGTAACCTACAGTTGATATCAAGGCTAAACTCCATAGGTTAAGGTTGAGGTTAAGTATAATATAATTGCCATCAAAACCAATTTAAAAGCACTAATCAAACATCACATTTAATGAGAAGTTTGTTCTACTGAAATAACAATAAATTTAAAGAAGGTTTGAATTTGGCTATATATTTTTTTATGGATACGATTCAACAATTTGTAATTGTTTATCTCTATTTTTTTCTCCATATGTTCGTAATAATGGTTAGCTCACAGGAAGGGGAAAAAATAAGCTGTATCCAGTAACATCAATTACAGTTAAACTATTTTTTTGTGAATTTTGAAACACAAACATGATTAATTCCGTTTGGTAAATTAGATTTGAAGCAGAAATCGAACATTCATTTTCATGTACCACAAATGATGGTATGCAATGAGCAGCTTTTGAATAATTCCATGCTGGTCTTAATTCACACACTTTCTGGGATTAACCTCCCTTACTCATTGCAATCCTTAGCTATGAAACGCTAACTATGACCATCGAACACCTAATGTTGACTCATCGCCACGTGGACTTTTAATTACAGTCCAGACTCGATTATCCGAAAAGGCCTTGGCCAAATTTCACTTCGGATAATTGCAACTTTTGTTTTTGTTGAGCCTAAGTATGATCCCTATACTGTCCATGATCGCATAAATGTCCCATATGCATTTACATCACTTTTGAGTTATTGATGCAGTTTGGTTCAAAATCGTGTGCTCTTTCTAAAGAGCTTATAACATCCAGTACTTTGTTCTAGAAATCGGGAGGAAATCCAGTTTTTTCGTGAAAACTTAACACGTAGCCCTTATGTGTGGGACAAACTTCAAATGCGTTTATCTCAGTTTGCTGTTTTTGCATATGGGACATTTATGCGAACATGGGCAGTATACTACTCTAAAATGATATAGATTTTTTTTAAACCAAGATGGCGGCCAAAATGGCGGTGATGGAATATTGTTTTTTTTTATTTAATAGGAAATCCCATATTTTTTAAAATACGATTTTTTTGTTCATGATTCGATTAACCGATACAAACCTTCGAATAACCGAAACTTCAGATAATCGGGGTTTCGGATAATCGAGTACAGCTTTTGGAAAGCGCTTTCAACTCAAATCAAGTATTAAATATAGCTTAATGGGAATAAGCATTTAGAAATAGCTATGATAATTTCTCCTTGTAGCAATTTAAAAATATCTAAATTGTTTGTTTGATAATTTTCCAGATCATATTATTGAAGTGCAGTCAAACCTTTTTCGTTTGACACTTTTTAGCTTGTTCCCTGTTGATTTGACAAAGTCAAACTAAAAAGTGACGAACTGTCACTTTTTACACGGCGCTAACAGACACTATCACAACAAAAGTTGGGCAGTGTGAGTGAGCGCCGTGTAAAATAGACGTCAAACTAAAAATGGACCCCTATGGGTTGACAAAAATTTATATCAAACCATCGGGGTTCCATTTTAAAACGTTACAACACGAGAAGTTTTAAAACTCATGCAACCACCTACACTCTAAAACCTCAGATGTAACCAGTAATCCCGATTCCTAGGAGCTTCATTACTTTGCAAAGCTTTACCCACGCTCCAAAAAACCCCTTCAAGCACCACAAGGGTGGTGCGACATAGAAGCAATGGAAAACGTAAAAATTTTAATTTATTAGCCAACCTCATAACAGCGGATTATACCAGACTTGTCGTCTGAAAAAAAGAAAAGTCTAAAAAAAAGCAAGAGGAAGTTCCTCGCTGCAATCCTCATCGTCGCCGTTGTCACACACCGCGCTCGAGGGGCCTTCCTTTTCTGCCTGGGTGTTTACATAAATGGCACTCTTCTTCATAAAGAGACCCTTTCTCCTGTTCCCCAACCTGCCGACACATACCTTCTGTGAAAGGGAAATACTTTTTAATGGCGATGCCCTCGTTGGAGTCGCGCACTCCCGCGAATTGAAAAGGGGAGGTTATTCCGATGTGACACGAAAAAGAAGGTCCCCCCTCCCTAAAGCCATAACAATTTTTCATTTCCCTCTCGCTTTTCGCAGGCTCCTTCCTTTTGTAAACACACGACATCGTGGATTTTAAGCCGACACCACCGCGCGTTCCATTTAGTGCGAGTGTTTGGACTAAAATAGGGATCGAGGGTGGAGCGTTGACTCGCCCCTCGGCTGTCAGAATTTTATGGCAGATGCCATAATGGCGATCGGGTTTCAGTTATTTGGATTGTCATCTGCAGCTTGAATTGACAGTTATCACCACAGAAACAAAGTCAATTAATTTTATAGCAGCCGCAATTATGGCTCTGGCGAATTGTCATTAAAAGTGTTATTTAGGTGAAACAACTTACTACCTTCCCCTAACATAATCGCAGGATGAGGCCTTTGTGGTCCCGGCCACATAGCTGCACACACTCGCCTGTTGGTATTTATTTGTATAGAAGGGCGTATAAGTAAACGAAACGCGTGGCGGTTCCGCGCGTATAATGAAATGGAAAAGGACTCCGGACATCGAGGCCGGTCAACCGTTCACGTGACTGCCCGCTTATAAGGTGTATGTGAGCTGGGAGATTACTTGGCCCGAACCTTGTGGTAGGCAGGTCCACCGTACAGGTTGACGAGGCGATGCGATGGAAGGCGAATGATGAATTGTTATGTAGATTTTAGGTCTGGTCATGTGTAAATGAACGCCTGGAGGACACAATGTAAACGGTGGAATGCGTCGGGGATCGATATGGCGTGTGTTGAAGTTTGTTTAATGCAAATGGGACTGTTTTGATTGACAGTTGCGAATTTATAGCAGTCGCCATTATGGCAAATCTGACAGTTGTTTAAACGACTGTCACTCGTACACGGATCTGGTACGTTTCGCCGAATGTCGTTTCGCCGACGGTCATTTCGCCGAATGTCGTTTCGCCGAATGGTACGTTTCGCCGAAAGTCATTTCGCCGAATGGACGTTTCGCCGAATTGAATAAAAATTAACTTTTTTGTACAATTTATGCTATTTGTTCGCTGCAGTGCCATCTTGTAATTCACTCATGCAAACTTGAGAAGGAGTGGCAAGATAATAATATAATAATTTAAAAAGTAAAGAACGTCTCTTGTTTCAAAGAATGCAAAAACTCACAGAAATAATACAAATATTTTGCTTGAAAAATGAAGAATGCAAAAACCATCAGAATTATTTCTAAATGTTATGCTTAAAATCAAAAAACTGCTCATGTTTGAAAGATTGCAAAACCTAACAAAAATTATAGAAATAATATGCTTAAAAAACTAAATATACATAAACTCACCGAAATAATTGAAAAATATGCCAAAAATATAGAATGCAAAAACTAACAGCAATTTTGCAAAATGTTGTGCTGAAAAAATTATACAAAAAAATTGCTTGAAAAACAAAGAATGCAAAAACAAACAGATATAATCTAAATAATAAGCAGCCAATTAAAAGAACTGCTCATGTTTGAAAGAATGCAAAAACTCACAAAAATTATACAAATAATTTGCTTAAAAAACAAAGAATGCAAAAACAAACAGAAATAATCTAAATTATGAGCAGAAAATAAAAAAAAAACTGTTCATGTTTGAAAGAATGCAAAAACTCTCAGAAATAATTTAAAAAATATGCTCAGTAAAGATTGCAAAAACTACCGGCATTTTTCCAAAATGTTATGCTGAAAATCAAAAGAACTCCTCATGTTGGAAAGAATACAAAAACTTACAAAAATTATACAAATAATATGCTTAAAAAACAAAGAATGCAAAAACTAACAGAAATTTATCAAAATTATAAGCAGAAAATTAAAAGATCTGCTCATGGTTAACAGAACGCAAAAACTCACAGAAATAATTCAAATGATATATCAAAACAAGAATGCAAAAAACTAACAGGAATTAATGCAAAAACTCACAGAAATTATTTAAAATTGTAATTAAATAACTGCTTATATTTGAAAGAATGCAAAAACTCGCACCATTTTTTTCAACTAGATTATTTTTTAAGCAATTGTTTATGCATATTATAATGCATAAACTTATAAAAATAACATACTAAGAAACAAAAATTATTTTTTGAAAAGATTGCAAAATAACCTTTTAAGGACATTATACTTTTTCAAAATATTTTAATACAATTTGTGTCCATTTTATGTATTTATTTTACGATTATTTGTCAATTCGGCGAAACGTCCCATTCGGCGAAACGTCTCATGCGGCGAAACGACATTCGGCGAAATGACCTTCGGCGAAATGACCGTCGGCGAAACGACATTCGGCGAAATGTCCCGCACCCCTCGTACACGTACAATTGAGATTAATAACTTTTTATTACTTCTTAGTCTCAGGTGCTGGAAAAGGTCAAACCGGACCGGGTGACGTCCACCAAACCGGACGAGGATCGTCGCCGGCGAACGATCATCGTCGAGAAGAAGAACGGCTCGTACGGATTCACGCTGCAGAGCTATGGGATCCACTACAAGAAGGAGCAGGAGGTCGAAATGATCACCTACGTGGATTACGTCGAGTACGACGGGCCCGCGTACCGGGCCGGGATGCGCGAGGGGGACGTCATCCTCTCGATCAACGGGTACGACATGGAGAAGGCCGAACACAAGACGCTAGTCAACTTTATCAAAAACTGTGATAACCGGATGCGGATGGTAGTGCTGTTCGAGGACTGCTGCCGGAAGGTTGGTAGGACCACGTAGTAGCTTACAAAAGTCGTATTAACTCCGCTTCTTCCAGGTCGAACTACACCTCAAGTACATCCAGCTGCAAGAGCTGCTGAAATGCAAGATGAACGACCTAGAGCGGATATGTCTGCGCGAGCGGGAACTGCTCGAGGGCAAGTGGAAGACGCACAGCTTGCCGGCCCGCAAGAAGGCCACCGTCCCGAGCGACGAGCTCGATCCGGGGTCGACGACGGACGTCGAATCCGCCTCGGGCCCGTCCTTTTGCCGTCCGGCCGCGTCCACCGAAGACGTCAAGAAGCTGCTGCGCCAGTCAAAGACCTACATCGTGCCACCGCCGGCGCAGTTCATGCTGGCCTATCATGTGAGTTCTTCAACAAGAGTTTCATCGACAATTTTGACAATTTACCCTAACCAAATTCTCAACCTTTCCCAGTGCCTGGACAGCAACTACCGGTACGTGATCCACCCGTCAAGCTCAACCGGTGCCAACACCGCCGAGTACTGCTCATCCGGCGGAGCGGCCGGCTCCTCCTTTAATCCGTCGTCCTCCAGCTGTAGTGGTGCTCAATCCGGCAAGCTGTGCAAGGACCACCAACACATGCACCGTGGTTCCTCCGTGGACAACAGCAGCCTCGGCGGTGGTGGCGGGGCCAAATCCACATCGCCAACGAAAAGTCTTCACAACTACGACACCAAGTCGTCGAAATCTTCCTCGCGGCGCCACCTGCACGGCCACTCGTGCAATCCCTGCATGGGGCACTTCCTGCGGGGTGGTGGCGACAAGAGTTCCAAGGGGGGCAACGGGAACGGTGCTGACAAGGACAACACCAGCCTGGACGCGTACGACCTGGCCAGCCCGTGCTGTGATCCGCAGTGCGTTCCGACGAGGCGAAAGTCCAAGCATCACAAAGATCACCACCACAAGCACAAACACCGCGATAAGGAGATCAAGGAGGGCAAGGACCGGATTCCGCGGCCCAAGTCGCAGCCACACATTTCGCCGCAGATGCAGCCCAGCTTTCTGTATCGTCACAACAACAAGGATAAGCATGTAAGTTTTAATGCGTAGAAGCTGGTTGTTTAGTTTTGTTTTAAATTTAACCAGCTGAATTAGGGGAAACTTGAGACCAGATTACTTATACTCCGACGTGTAACCTCCAGTTTTTCGTCTAATATATTTATATTTTACTTCAAAATAAGATAAAAATTAGAAGAATGATCCTACTAATGGTTCAGTTAAACCATTGACTGATGCACGAAATGATTTGTTTACCTTTTTTGGAACCCTCCGCAAACGTCAAACCATACAAAATTGCTGCCGGATCTTTTCCGGGAGAGATTCGAAAAAATAAGATCCGGCAGCAATTTGTATTGGTTTGACGTTTGCTGAGGGTGCCGAAAAGTTTGGTTATGTTCTGCTTGCAAAAAACAATGAAAATTCGTTGCCGGATCCTTTCTGGATCTTTTCCGGAAATGAGGCGGTAGCAAACATGTACTTTGTTTACCATTGTCTCGAGTGAGTGGAGCAACGACTTGAGATTCAACTACTGTTAGTTGGGCTGGAAGCTACGCACCGCTGCAGAAGTCTATACGACGAGAGTGTTTTTGCGGACAGTAATTATTTTGAAGAGTCTGCCACAACGCGAATATTGTTCAGCACGGCAGAGAAACACGTCTGGTGCACACACGAGGTGATTGTCAACTGGCAAATTTGTACTGTTTTGACGTTTGAACAGGTACACTCAAAAACACATTTAGTTATTTGATGCTGCAATGTATACTCTGATGTGGAGTTACCTAATACTTGAGATATCTGATGATCATACAAATTTCAAGTTTTTTTTGTTTCGAGGTTTTGTGGTTGATTTCAGATAAACCATTAAAAAGAAAATTTAGTTTTAGAAAAGTTCACCAAAAATAAATAATGATAGCTTGCTTCTTTCATAATAACCACCAAATTCCTTTGTATTTTGGAGCTAGTATACCTTCACATATTCCATATTTTTCTTCCCAATCATCCCCCACCCTCGAAACCCCCCAGGAGCACCATCACGCCAAAGTGTACGACCTAAACGCTAGTCTCGCCAGTCACTGTAGCCTCCACTCGTGCACCTCGAGCGAATTTAACCCCGCGGCCGAGAATTCCCCGGCGTCCTACAGCACTTCCATTAGCACCGACACGCTCTACTGGGAGCCCCACTCGGAGACCACGTCGGCCGCGTCCGGTGCTTCAGCGTCGCACGGCAAGAAGAGTTCCGCTGCCACTGCTGGCGGTTCCGGAACGAACCGGTCCCAGCAGCAGCCTCACACCCACCAGCATCACTACTACGTGCAAAAGTACGTCAATCCGCACACCGGCCAGATCCAGCCGATCGCCATGTACGCGGCGACGACCGCCGGAGGTCCCCAACCGGTTCACAAGCCCAAATCGTGGGATAACTTGGCCATGAAGAGTTACGGAGGCTATGGCTATGGGTACGGGTACTTGGAAATTCCGGCAAAGGCCGCCCTTCCCGCAGCTCAGACGCGAACCCAGACCACGATCACGATCCAGCACCGGAACTCGATCCCGTCGAAGAAGAACGGCTACGAGCAGCGCTACTCGGCGGCCTTTGTCGACGTGGAGAACTACGCGCCACCGCCGACGCAGTTTCTGCAGGAAACGACCACGACGACCACCACCATCACGACCAAGTCGACGGAGAACCTGCTTGGGCCGTACGCGGTGTCCGACACGAGTTTGGCCTGCGAATGCCTCGAGGGACCCGGGCAGGCCGGAAGTTCCGGAGTGGTCAACGCGGCCATGGAGATCCTCCACGACAAATCCGGGTACTACTCCAGCCTAGGGGGAGGCGGGGCAGGTGGAACCGGTGCCGGCGGTAGCGGGTCTTCCGGCAAAAAGCAAATGGCCAACCTCACCGAGATTGCTCGACTGTAAACGCTAGAACCATGCCACGCCACACATTACCACATTGAGTCCAGTGCATTTTTGTAGATTCGTTTTTTACGCGTAGCAAACTGCTTTGTTCCGTACGTTTAACGTTGCAAACGTTGGTCTGGTTAACCGTATTTATACCTAGGTAATATTATTGTGGCCAACCTACTTTTTTGGGTTGGCTTTTCGTCTTAAAAGCGAGAAAATTCACTTGAGCTTCGGCGAATTCTACCTACGCCCAAACGAGTGATCGCCTAAAATGAACACAGAGTTCATCCGGTTCATGGCACTTTGTGTCATTTTTTGGCGACCACCGATTTGGGTGTAGTCACGCGTTTCGCCGAAACTCAAAATTCCGTCGTGCATGTTCGAACCAAGGCTATTTAGGATATTAACTGTGCTAATTTATTGTCACGCAAACGAACAATAAAGAAAAATATCAAACTTTTAAACAGGCCAAAAATTTACATATACCCTCTCTCGGACTTAAGTAGGTCGCGTGATACTCTTTTCCCCTTTCCACTAAAATCAATCCGTTTACGCGTTGAACGAGAGTTTCGTTACATTCTAAGACAGGCGATATAGGCGAGGGAAGGGGGGAAACCTTAAAACCAATCACTAATAACGAAAGTTGTACTATTCAAAAAAAACTATTAACCTAAAAAGAAAGAGAAGAAGAAGTAATAATCTTGTAATAATGCCAGAAATAGTGTTTAAAAAAAGCTACCAAGTCGCAATCATTCGCAGGATAAGGTTTTTTTTCTGTTTTTTGATAATGTGAGCCAAATAAAGGGACGATTGTGCAAGCATGTCGGTTGAGTGAAGTGAAAAGCGCGTCCACAGGAAAGCTGCAAAGCAAGCAAATCAAGCGAGAGAGAAAAGACCCCGTAAACTTAGATGTAATAAACAACAATATTGTCATAATAAAATGATGCGTAGAAAAGAATGGTGAGTTTTACTCTTGGTTTTACTTTGTGTTTTGTGAAATGATGACCACATTGTGCTCTTCCTGTTGCGCGAAAAAATCTGTTGCGCCGTACAAAAACTGAGTGGTTTGTCGTAAGCGTGTACGTCAGCTTGTGGCGCAATAGAGCTTTATGACGTTTCGCGTACACACACTAGCGCACCATTTGATTTTGCTGGCCGGACAAAATTTAACCTCAATCTTTTTCGTGTACGTACACGCAATACATGCGCACGTAAATAACTCTATAGGCTTTGATAGGTTGCGCTCGTATTTTGATTTTTGTCTGCCTTCACAATATCTGACACTACCGAAGTTATGGCTTTGCAAACTCATCAACTCTCATTCTGAGTGCAAGCTCCGCGTATGGTGTCAAACCACGGACGAACGGACATGACACCAGGAACAAATTTTCTTCAAATTTCTGAAGCAAACTATCACTTGCGCCATCTACATTCAAGTTGTCGAAGTAGCATCGCGCGATTACGCATGATTTCTCAAAATGTCTTATGCAATAATTTATTAAAACATTTAGCATTGGTATGGTGCTAGTAACAGTTATTTTGACATTAAGTTTGTCTTTATGATTCTATGTAATTTATCATGGATACTAAAACTGCCGAAAATTTGAAAGAAATTGTATTTTTAATATAAATTCATACGACCATTTCAAAAAGTGCCCATGAATTTGCATCATCAGCTGGCTTTGTTTACGTTTTAAACCACGTGGCGCGAAGATTTTGACATAAGCGATCTCGCTTGCGCAGGTTTTCGCCAAGAAGAAGTAAAAGAAAACCTGCTTCACTTTTTGAAACCCCGTGTCATGTCCGTTCGTCCGTGGTCAAACTAAAAAGTGACCCCGTTCGTTGGATAACAATTGGGTTGAATTATCGGGTTTCAGCGAGCAAACTGTCAAAAACTGCTCGATGGCGGGTACTTCATTGAAATTGAACCATTTCTGATCTCTTTTTTTTTCATTTCAATGCAAAAAAAAAATGACTAGACAACATTTTTTCGATGGATCAACTATGGCCCCTTCGAACGAGCTGTCAAGTAGAACCGTGAATTATTTTTTTATAAATTGAATTAAAAATCCCTTTTAAATTCTTTGCGGTCATTCAAAGGGTCATTGTATTCAGAAAAATAAGCTTTATCGTTGTGAACAATAATATCACAAATTTAAGTTTAATTTTAGGACCCAATTATGATTTCCATTGAGTTATCTTATGACATTCATAGATGGAATTGTGTACAGAATATATGACAAATTGCCATTGGCAATGCTCATGGAGATGATTTTAACAAACATCGTTTTTTTATTTTTTTTTCTTATTTTTCATTGAATGAAAACAAAAATTATTTAATTTTAATTTTAGACGTATTTATTTTTAAATTATCGTAATAAAACCAAAATTTCATTGCCTTTTTGCTTCGAGGAGATGTTTTCTCCGTTCTTATTCGAGGGCCCCACTGCCGCTACGCTCAGTTCCTCCGCTGCTCGTCGTCCCGTTGGTTTCCGCTGCCTCCGGTTTAATCGTCTTTTTTCCGGCATGTTTTGCCGGATGGCCACCACCTTCGGCATGACCGCGTCAATCAAACTTAAACCTTCGACCAGCCGCTGCTCGGAACTGTCCTAACCGATGATATTCTCCGGTTCCTTCTGGAGGATGCTGAGGAGGGCCGCGGCCAGCGGATCCAGTGGCCGTTGATGTTACCTAAAAATACCAAAAACAAAATATTCAACTTCGAACCAAAACCCACGAAACACCCGCCACAGAACTTACCTGAGTCTTGGAGGTCGCGGTAAACAGGAAAATTTATTCGTCCGCTCAAAAACTCATAGCTGGACGATTTGGAGTCGCGAGCGTTTAAAATTGTCTGCTCGATCCGTCCTTTCGCCATTTTGAAATGTAAAAAAAAATCATATGGCATCTTACTCGAAAACCATCGAAAAATTACAGATGAATTCCATAACAATTTCTTATGAAGTCCAAGTCTACCAACAGTGGATCAAATACATAAGTTAAGTTTAGTTAAAACCATATGAATTTATAGTGACGGTCATACCCAGTCAAACCAATCCGAATTCTGAAACGGGATCTAATTAGAATCGTATACAAATTCCGTTTCAAACGCAACAACTGGTTCCGTGTTCGAACCGGTTGTTGCATTAGAAACGGAATTTGTATACGATTCTAATTAGATTCCGTTTCAGAATTCGGAATTATTTGACTGGGTAAGATTGTCTATGAAAATCGCGAGAGGTTATTGCATACTCAAAACAGGCAGCACATAAGATGTGGACTTATGAAAATCTTATAAGATTCATTCATTTTCCTCAGTGTATCAGAGTGTGCACACACGTTCAAAATCATTCAGTTTTCGTCAAAACCGAACCAACTCAAAAATGAGTAAAAGGGCATCTGTCAGATCTTAGTGAATATCACTCAGAGTCTCGGCCCGAAACTTCAAACACGAACAAAAGCAGCGAACCGAAGATTGGCAATGACGTTTTGGAATTTTGACAGTTTGGAACGCATGAATTACCCCATTATTGGTTTCCCACATGGGTGATGTGGAAATTGTTGCACATGGTTGAAGTCAAGTTGAAGTTGGGAATTTTGCAACTTGTTTTAATTTATGCTAAATTTCAAAATTTAAACACGAATCTACAGCGAATCGATGTGAAAACTAAAGATACATTAAAGGCACGATGATTTGATGTGCAATCTTAATCAGAATCTCGATAAAATAGGTTTAAATTGAAAAATAATAATAAAACAAATTCTGGTCTGGAATTTAACGAAATTTTGTGAAATTCACCCAAATTGGACAGATGCCCCTTTTACTCATTTCTGAGTATGTTCGGTTTTGACGAAAACTGAGTGATTTTAAACTTTCTCAAAAGCAAGCCCATGCAGCAATAAAACAAAAGTTTCTCACCAAATTTTGCCCACCCCTGCAGAGAGTTCATCTCAACTGACAGAGGGAAATGAATTCGCGGTTGCATTTTGTGAAAGGTGAAACGTAAACATCTCGGTCGAAAGTGGAATCTCAATTTTTTTTTACCAGATTTCTTTGGTAAAATCATTTAAATCGCTATGTTTTAAAGGTATATTACCGGTCATTGCAATCTTATGTAGCTTATTGTTTTAAATGTAATCAATTTCAGCCGCAATAATCCCGAAATTTGCCAAAAATGAAAGTATCCGTTTGAGGTTAAACCAGCAAAAAAATGGAGTCAGCTAACGGGAGCAGCACCAGTGGCACCACCGACAAAAAGCCCGACCTCAACGCCCTGGTTCGAAACATCGTCAAGATCCTGCTGTCCACGTCCAAGTACTTCCACTGTCCGTTTTGCGCCGACGAGTACCTGTTCGAGTTCACCCTGCGCCACCACTTGCTAAAACAGCACGAAGAAGATCTGTCGAAAATTGTCCTCTCCCCGGACAACAGCATCCGGTTCTGCAAGAGTAACATCTGCCCGTACTGCGGCGCTCTGTTCTACTACATTTCGGCCCTGCCGAAGCACATCGTCAACAGCCACAGCCGGGACTGTTTGATCAAGTGGCAAACGATCGAGAAGGAAAACAGCCTCCGGAAGCGGTTCGCGGCGGAACCCAGCATCAAATGTATCCCCTGCTCGCCCGGCCTGAGCGACCTGTTCGAGGAGCTCAACACGGGCTCGACGTCGGGCCGGAAGAAGCGCAGCCACCGGCGCAAGTCCTCGCCGCTGTACAAATCGGCGCTCAAGAACGCGAACCGGATTTCCGCCTCGAAGCGGACCGCGTCCGAGTCGTGGGTCAGCTGCGACTTTGAGTTCACCATGGCGAGACCGGCGGCGGCGGATGGCTCGAGGAGGTCGACGGCACGCCGCGAGCTGCAGTTTGACGACTCGCCGGATTCGGTGGCCCAGCAGGAGGCTGGGATTTCATCGGTCAAGAAGCCCAAACGGAACCGGAAGCGATTCCTCACGTTGAAGGCGCTGAAGCCCAAGTTTGGCCTGCGGAAGTATGTGTTGTCTAAGTTTAACAAAAAGTATCACTGCAAAATTGTGACGAGCACGCCGAACAACTTTTTGGACGATAGCGAGGCGAACGGCGAGGACGATTCCCGGCTGCACAATCAGGAGCGCTGGAACAGGATCCACTACGATTGAGAGTATTATTGCTTTTTGAGTATTTTTTTTATATTTGTATGTTACCCAACATTTTTTGGTGTGGTATTTTTTTCGATTGAATGGTTCGTTTTTAAGAACCTTTTTGGTATTGCTTTTATATATGGTATTATAAAAATATAACAGAAATCTCTAATATATTACGAATTTCAGCATCTCAATAACATAAATAAAAAAATGCCTTATTTTTATACGCAGCTTCTCGTAGGTACGAGAGTATTATTAACGATGTATTGTATTTCAAACTCGCATTTTTATATACAAAGTAAAAATTAACATCTACAAAAGATGTTGCTGTTTTTTGGAAATAAATTTTGACGCAAAAATCGAAAATAGCATTTTTTATTACAACTTATCCTTATAAAACAAGTCTTCAAAAAATAATAATTAATCGTCTTTTTATATTTTTTTTTTAGACTTGTTAGCTTTGACTAGAATATTTCTTATGTTATCTAAATTGTAAATACATGATCCATTATTAATGCACGCAGTTTGACCTTCCTCAACAATTCCTCCTAGGAAAGCCTGAATCCTCATAGCTAAGATTTTTGTCAAAATCTTGTGGTCGCAGTTAAGTAAACTGATCGGCCTGCTATTGTTCAGGTCTTGACTGTCCCCAGTTTTTGGAATAAGAGTGACAAGACCTTCTGAAAATTCAGAAGGAGGTCTAACTCCTCCGATCAAGAAATCATTAAATAATTTTAGTAAATCATCTTTTAACAAATCGAAATGTTTCTTGTAAAATTCATAAGTTAGCCCATCAGGACCAGGACTTTTCTTTTTAGCAGAGTTATTAATAACAGTAAAAAGTTCGTCGTCAGTAATAGGTTCACAAAGTTTAATTTTTTGTTCGTTAGACAGCGCTTTCGTTACATTTTCGAGTAAGGTTGCATCGTTAGGATCAAGGTTTTTTCTTTTAAACGTATTTGAATAATGTTCGAAAATCATGTTTCGAATTTCCCTTACTGACGAAGTCACCTCCCCACTTTCTTTTTTCAATTCGATAAGGGAATTCCTTTGACGTTTTTGCTGCGAAATCAGCTGAAAAAGGCTTAGCCTTCCTCCTTCAACCAAGTTACTCCCTGTAAGCTTCGATTCATAGTGCTGCAGCTTTTCCGTTTCTATTTCAAGAAGTTTAGATTTTACAAATTGTAGTTCGTCATTATTTGTTTCCCTATTATCTTGACTTTGAGATAATTCAGCAAGGGCTTGATATAAGAAAGATTTCCGTCTGTTTAATTCTTGATTAAAATTTATACTTTTGGATTTGTAGAAGTTTTTTGTTTTTGATTTTAAGTAGCAACACCACCAAAATGGAAAATTTTCAGTATAACTCCTAACTTTTTTGAGATTTTCGTAAAAGAAACAGTATTCGTTCTCAATTTCATCGTTATTGAGGAAGCTACTATTAATTTTCCACATTCCTTTCCCATTGGTCTGTCCCAGATCGTTTCGGTCAACGTTAATTTTGTACATTTTAGCACAGTGATCAGAAAAAGCTAAGTCAACGGTTTGGAAAGAATGAATTTTGGCAACTAACTCAGAGTTTATATAAAATCTGTCCAATCTTGATGCAGAATTTCCTCTTAAAAAGGAGTAACTTTTTGCGCTCCCCTTTAGAACGTATTCAAGATCTTTTAAACGCATATTAGTAATTAATGAATTTAATTTTGGTGAAAAAGTGTTTGCCTTTCCCTTGCTGTCTGAAGAATCAAGCCAGCAATTGAAATCGCCCCCAATCACTACATTTGGGGCGCTGGTTTTGTTCAGATGAAGAATGATTTTTTCCGAAAAAAGCTCCTCTCTCTCTCTCTTGCGCTGAGAACCCGAGTGACCGTACACGTTAATGTAGTTGGTACCATTGATGACAACGGACACGATTCGACCCTCTAAATCGCAAACCACGTTATTAAATTTTAAGTTTTTTCTGACGAGTATTGCAACGCCGTGTGTGCTCCCCAGATTCGTGATGGCAACATGTGTCGATATAAAGCTAAAATTTAGGAAGGCTACTTCTTGAAGAAGGACGATGTCTAAATCATTCTGTACAACAAACTCCTTAAGTAAACCAAGTTTCGCTTTAACCTGGATGGAGTTAATATTAATCGTTGCTACTTTTTGTGTGTAATTAATCGTTGTGTTAGTGTTAGTGTTAGAGTGTTAGTTTACTTCTTCAATCGTGACCTTGATCTTGAACGTTTCGGTTCTCGATCGGAATTAGAGAGCTCCTTGAGCGGGTCACGGGGCTCTTTCGGCGTCCGTGGTTGGCCAGGCTGCTTGGTCAAGGAGCGACCTTTCCTGCCCGATTTGCCAGACACTTCTTCAGACTTGGGTCGGGCTGGATTGGCTGGATTCAGCGAAACCGGATCGAACGGTGGGCTGGTAGGACTGATATCCCGATCCAAATCGACGGGATTGAGCCTGTTGTCTTCGGCGCCTCCCTGAGGCAGGGAAATCATGTTTTCCATGACTGCTTCATCGCGTTCCGCTGCGTCATCGTGTTCCGCTGCGTCATCGCGTTCCGCTGCGTTGTCGCCGCTGCCGGCGTCATCTTCGTCCATGGAGTCGTCCGTCTCTTGCACGCTGCCGTCTTTGACAGCACTTGCGTACGACTGCGAACCAGTGCCACCGCTGGGAGCCAGCCTTCCCTGAACGGAGCTTTTGTTTGGGCAGTCTGCCTTGACGTGCCCTTCCTGTTTGCACACAAAGCACTTATTTTTAAGCCCTTCGTAGAACACTCTGGCTTTGCAGTGTCCAACAACATGGCGGCAGGAATATCGGACTTAACGTCAATGTGCGCGCCTCGGATTCCGGAGTATACGTTGAACCCAAAGTCGGCCGGAAATTTTTCACGGACAACTTGCCGTACTGTGCCGAACTTTTGCAGCGCCTTAACGATTTCCGTATCCGTGACCTCGGGTGGTAGATTAAACAGGCGCACATATCTGAGCACCCCGCCGGCAACAGTGACCGCTACTTTCGTCTTTCTTCCGTCTGGATAGGCGAACTCCACATGGTCGCCGACCTCGTGTAAAACGTGGTCCAGGAAATGGTAGTCCTTGAACTTGACGAACAACACGCTTGCTTCTGGATCTCGGTAGATCGAATGGACCTCGTTTTCTCTGAGCTTCAGCTGGGTCTTGAAGAAGCTGACCGCATCTCTGGCCGTTAGCATCGGTGCATTAGCTCCGAAATCAAACTGTAGTGTACACTTTTTCCGGTAGCGTTTTTTTTTACTAGGGTGAACTTCCTACCACTGTAAAGCTTTTGTGGATTGGCCTATTGTGCAGGACAATAGCCGGCGTGAACAAAAACGCGTTCTGAAGAACTGATTGTTTGGACGTCTGTTCGATTCCACGTTCCAAAGCGAACTGAAGAACCAAAAACACAATAAAGGTGCAATATAAGGATTTCCCGGTGACGCAATCAGTCGCATACGCTCGTCAGAGAATAAGGATAATTTCTAGGAAAGGAAAATGTATAACCGTTGAAAGTAAATCGCGAACCAACCAACGGTACACCATAAATACTGATTGATCAGATAGAATTCAGTTTCCTAGAACACGATGTTAACGGCGGAATTCATATATGAGCGTCCACGAGCCTGAAGTTCCGTGGATGTTGACGTCGTATGAATCCCAGACGGAGATATTTGTTCAACATGGTAACCATCCTGCGTTTACTTCAATTGATGCTGTCATTTCTGCCACCTTACTGCCCGTTCTATAATCCACTAGAGCTAGTGTTTGGCTAATTCAAAGCAATCTGCAACTGTACAACGTGAAATGTTCTAAGCAGTGAAGCAAAATCTAAGCTTTCTTTAACGACAGAGTATCGTAAATCGGAAGGCTAAGTGATCCGCATTTTGATACGAGATGTTCAGTACATTTGGCCCAACACTATTGGATGGCTACATAGACACTTTTTGTTGCAAATACATGGTGACTTATCTGATAGAATTCAGATTTCAGGAAGTGTCAATGATGGAATTTTTAAAAGCGTGTGCACGCGCTTCGCGTGTTTTTTTTTTCGAAAGCTTTGCTGTGGCCAAATCTCCTACACGGTAAGTTTCGTGCAATCGCTTTCGTGGCTGGTGTTATTTCTGCCAACATAATGCCCTTTTTTCAATCCGATAGAGCTGGGCGCTTAGCTAATTCAAAGCAATTTGCAACGGTATTGCGAAGAATGTTTGAAATTAAGCAAATTCTGGATTTACTTCGAAGAAAGAATTTCGTAAATCCTAAGGCAAATTGATCCGCAGTTTGAAATGAGAGGTTCAGTATATTTTGCCAAAAAATATTAGATTTTCTGAGACACTTAAACTTAAAAAGTCTCTACGAATCTATAACATCGACGTCCGTACTTGAAAAGTGGTTCCTCGGTCTAGTTCATTGTGGCGTCGAGGGGGGAAAAGCAATGGCTCTATATACCAGACCAAGTACCAGACATAAAAACCGATGCTTGTGTATACACATTTTCGGTTGCAATTTCAGTAAAATAATTACAGGGTTGTTACGGACGGCGCGGATCTGGCGCGGATTGCTGGATAATTTTGCTCAGGCGCGGAATTCGCGCGGATTAAAATTTTGATAAATAAATTAATTGAGAGAAGTAGAATTACTTTCAAGTTATTAAGAAAAATATAATCTGGAATTACGATAACTTGTTTTTTCCTTTCAGTGCAAGAATATCATATTTTTTATCAATTTAATTTTCTTGTGAAAATGATTGATTGTATTTTCTTAGTACGAACCGTCGAAAAATGAAGATTATGTAGAAATTATTTTTGAATATTTAATTTCATTTGAGTTTTGAGTATTGATTTTTAACCTTATTTATTTTTAATATTATACTGGATTAATTCAATTCTTAATGTTGTAAATCCGAGTGTAAATCAAATATTACAAACTTTTCCCGACATTGGAATGTGTAACAAAAACGATTATTGGGGCTTGTTCTGGTGGGCGCCAAATATGAGCTTGATTGGACGTGACAGAAGCTGGCCTCCACTTTCGAATTTTAAATGGGATTTAATCCGTAGAAGTAGTTTTTTTTCTAAATTTAAACATTCCTGCGAAAATAAAAAGATCAAAACATTCCAAATTCAAAGCTTCAGAAATTAAAAAAATCTAAACTTTTTTTTGTTTTAATAGTTTTTTTTCAAACAACAAAAATAAAAATTCATATTCAATTTTTTTCGAATTTTCTAAAATTGTAATTGAAAAAATCTGAACATCTGAATTCAAAATTTTAAAAATCTGAAATTCAAAACACCAAAAATTTGGGAAATCTAAAATTTAAAGATTAAAAAAAATCAAAATTGAAAACTAAAAAATATCAAATTTAGAACAATTTAGAAAACAAAAAAATACTCAAATCTCAAATAATATTAGGATCCTTAAATTCTAAAATGCTTAAATTCTTATTTTCTGAAATTCTTAAATTCTTAAATTCTCAAATTCTGAAATTTTTAAATTCTTAAATTCTTAAATTCTTAAGTTCTTAAATTCTTAAATGTTTAAATTTTTAAATTCTTTAATTTTTTAATTCTTGAATGCCAAATTTTTTTAAGTTATATTTTATGTTAGAGATTTTGAAATTATGAGAAGAAAATATTTTAAATATCGGAAATGAAATTTCTTTCGGAGTTAAATTTTAGCGAGGATTTTGGAATACAAACTGTATAAAAATTCTTAGATTTTGAATTTTTAGACTTTCGAAATTTCAAATTTATCATAGTCAAGTAATTTTGATTTATTTTTGAGCTTATATTTTTGAAGCTATTTTTTTAGATTTTTAAATATTGTATCTTCTATTTTTGAGCCTTTAAACATAAAACGAGTTTGTTTTTTTTTATCAAATACTTTCTGAACTAGTTTTTCTTCATTTAAAAATAAAATTTCTTAAATGTTGGTCGCGATATTTTTTATATGGCGTGGATTTCGCGCGGTTTCGGGTTTTAGGTCGGCGCGGATTTCTTTCGACTCTCCCGTAACAACCCTGTAGTCGGGAATTCTAAGCATACTTGTTTGAAAATTATTTTTCAACTCTCGAATAATTTTGTAATATTTTGTACAAGTTCCAAATTGAATTCACTCAATTCTGCTTTGGCAATTAACTTTAAATTTTAGGTTCTTTTTACTATTTCAATATATTTGAGTATGGAAAAGCTGTTTAAGACATTCAAAATCCTAATGGATATTGGATGGCTTTGACACAGACAGTGTTATAAATGAGTGATAGAAAAGCTATCAATTGATTATTTCTGCACCAAAAACATCAGAGAGTATAGCGGCCTCCGAGGCGGCCTCTCTATAGCTTGTGAGATCACTTCTTGTGTCTCGTGATTCCCAGCGATGTCAGTCTCTCTCTATCACTCCTCCCCTTTTCCTCGACTACCCACTCAAAGCGTTCCGTTTGAATTCCGTTTAGAATTCCGCTTGAGCGAAAAAAGTTCGATTCGAATTCTAAACAGTGTTCGTTTTAGATTCTAAACCGCATTCCGTTTCAAACGCAACAACCGGTTCCGTTTGAGTTTTCGCCGCAAATCGGTTCAAGCGGAATTCAAACGGAATCGAAGCGGAATGGACGGGTTAGTTTTGACAGCTGCTTCTTCTTCTTGTTTTTATGCAGTGGGTTTCTTTTTTGTTTTGGTTGAATTGAAATTCAACCAGAAAAAAACAGATAGGAAATTTTTAAACATTGAGATTATGTTTATTAATTTTTCATTAAAAAAAACCAATCCCTGCCCCAAATCCCCCTTTCAAATGATCTTTATTTTCGAAAAAATCTTCGAAAACAAATCGCACGTGTTTGATCTTGTTTGACTGAAAAAGTGTTGGCTGTTTTACGCAAAAAATGACAACAAAACCGCTTCGGCGAAATGCAGCGAAATGTCACGAAGGTTCGGCCGTACACCAGCAGGTGTCGCTAATGTGCCAAAATTGCTCAAACGGAATCTAAACGGAGTCCAACCGGAGATTCCGTTTAGAAAATTTCGAAACAATTTTCGAAGCGGATTCGAAGCGGAATGAACCCGTCATGCGGAAAACGGTTTGATTGGGCCGCTGAGTCTCTCAATCTCTCCGAAAACTGCAAACGCGAGATGGCGATTAGGAGTCGACCACGCATGACGTCCCGTTAAACTGCGCTTGCGAAATTGGTTTTGTGGCGGCTTTTGTGGTTAAACGCTAGGATGATCGTGCAAGTGGGAATGAGAGAGAAAAGGAAAATGTCAATCGCGAGTGTGTAAACACGAAAACGTGTTCGGCTATGTTCGGCGCTGAAATTTTCAATAAAGAGAGAAGAACAGTTGTATTTGAGGCATGAATATTCAGGCGGGATAATTGTAGTTGCTGAGAGTTGATATTTTGATTTTTCAACAACCCTGGACACAGATTTTCATAATATTTTTTATGAATCAAATGATCTCTATTAATTTTTGTTTATCAAACTATAGGCAAAGTTTATGGCCAGCTTAGAGTTATGATTCTATTTAATTTTATCACATAGATTGAATATTTGAAAACAGATTTCAACTTGAGTTTGGCATTGCTTTTTTTGTAAATTTTAATTCATTAAGTAATTTGAAACATGTTTTTTTTCTCTCCAAATGTTGCCCTTGAATTTTTTTGTGAGTATGAGTAAATAACCTACTATAGATAAAGCGTGATTTTCAGGTTTTGGAAAACTTAAATATCGAATAAAATCCAAAATTGAAAAAAGTGTTAAATAAGTAGGAAGACAAAAAATCATATCAAACTGAATTTTCATTGACAAAAAAAAAACAATTAAATACTGACCACTAGATAAATTAACATTGATAAAAAAATTCAATATCAAAAATAAAAAAAATAAAAAGGGCACTGGCAAAAACATTTTTTTAATGAATTCCTTGACATTTTTTCAAAATTCTTTGAAAGAATAATAACAGCAATTTTGTTTTAATCATTTTTTGATTTAAAATGATGATGAAGTTTAGATGATGAAAAGATTTAGAAAGTTTTTTGTTTGAAATCATTCTTTAAATAAGAAATTACATTATTTGAGCTTTCTGAAAAAGTCTGGAAAACGTCGGGATTTTGAAAATGGGATTTGAGTGGTCACCCTGATTAAACAGCCTACAATTCCATCGAGCACCTCATATTTAGATTACAGCTTGTTAAAAGCGGTTTTATCAACAATTTTGCGAAACATTTTGTTTAATTAGTGCAAAACAGCTCATTTGATGGAATTACATTTCCCGAATCCTCATCCTGCCAAACTAAGTGATTCATTGCCAACTTTCATCTTTTGCATGAAAATTTGGTATCAAAGGCAACCAATGCTTTTATGTCACCTGAGTGTGCGACTCAGTAGTCGATGATCAATAAATTGTCATTCGGTCACCGTTAATGTAGCAACCCTGGCGAACAGATGTGCACGAGGGGCGTGAAACTGGGCTTAATGTATTTAATTTGCGCATTTAATGTATTAAGGAATTAAATTCCTCTTGTCAACTAACATTTGACAGCGCCCAACCTGCTTTGTCGAAAACATTGAATTGTTTTGCGTCTCCTTCGCACACCCGCCTGTCAAGTTTGTGTTTGTTTTGTTGTTGAATTTGTTCTTGGTGAAAAATGTGGCGATGCCGGTCAGTATTTTTTGTTTGAAATTTGTTTTTGGAAGTAGGGGAAGGTGGGGCAAGACGACCATATGGGGCAAGAGGAACAATCGCTCCTACGGCCGTAATTTGTACAATTTTGATTATTTCCAGTATGAGGAATTGTTGCTAGCAATGCAATTAGCTGATTCTACTACCACATAACCGCCAAAATGACGTAAACGCCACGGGGCATTAGATTTAATGAAGTTTTTTTCGAAACCTTTGTTTTCTTATAATATTTGGAAAGTACAAAATAAGGCTTAGGGTTCGTTTTAAGGCTCATTTTATCAAAATGCTATTTTTCCTAGATCAGTAGTGTCCCTACAAATGACATGCACCTATTACAAAGTATGATTTAACTTTTGGTTATTTTTGTTGAGAGCTTTTAAAAAATCTCGTTCAGGTGGGGCAAGTGTACCATATGGATTTTTAGCATGGAAAAAATTACGAATTGCTGCAACAACATATTCTATTGGGAAATAAATACATGAAAGTACTTAAAAACTGATAAACAATCGTTAAAAAAAATTGTACATACAAAGTATAGTGATATTATGAAAATTTACTATTTATCATCGAAGTAGTATTTTTTTTCGTAAAAACGATAAAATTTTTAGTAAAATGTTATTATTTAATCTAAAAATGGAAGAAACCATTCAAATACATTCTAATCTGATGTATCTAAGTGATAACAGTTCAATTGTTAGCAAATTACCATATTTTTTCATGCATTGTTTCTCTTGCCCCAACGGGTTGCTCGTCTTGCCCCACTAGTTGAGTAGAACGTACGGAAAATCAAAAATTTTAAAATCAATTTTTCACATTAAAAAACAGGATTTTTTAAAAACTTGTTTTAACAAAGTCTTAGTCAAGACCTAGAATAAGATGATTATAATAAAATCCGACAGATTTTTTAACTTTTTAATGGGTTATAACGAGCATTTCCTTAGCTTGTTACACTTGCCCCACTTTCCCCTAATTAGTAAATTTAGATTGCTAGTAGGTAGCTGCAAAAGGTGGTACATCGTTCGCCGCAGTTGCGCAGTTTTCGAAACGCCGGTCGGTCGGTATTGAAGCTGACTCAACCCGCATCACCAAAGAGGTCATCGAGCTGAATGGCAAGTCCGTCGAGTAACTGATCGCTTTCGGCCGCGAGAACCTGTCCTCGATTCCGTCCGGTGGTGCTGCCGCGGCCGCTGCCGTCGAGGAGCAGAAAGAGGAAAAGAAGATGGGCGAGTTCGATTTCGAGGACGATGACGACATGTGCTGCGGTATCTTTGAATAAGGGATTTCCCCGTGGCCACATCGCCGGATGGCTACTGGCGGTTGCACTGGCCCAAAGACGGCAGGACGGAACTGTTCCGTGCAGTGGTTCCGGAAGTGTACAAATTATTTATTTCTACGAAATGCTAAAAGAAGGAAAAAGGACGATGGCCGTACAAAAAGGGCAATAATTATTTCGTTTTTTTATTCAGCTGCTTTGTTGGTACTTTTGGCATTGAGTTGTTAGAGTTTGAAACAATAAATAAAGAATCATCTGCTTGTTTTTATGCTTCCCACGATCAGCACGTTCGCTGGTCCATCCATGTTTCCGCCGGCATGGCCATCAGCTGAGATGATTGCTGAGCGTTGGAACTGGATTCGGTTGCTTAGGAAGAGGCTCCCAATGAGACTCTCGAGTGCGCGACAGCCGCAGGTACCGGTTCGACCTTGGACGAATTTCTAAACTCGGGTTCCATCTCGGTGGCGGCTGCCACCGGAATTCTTCCTCCGCTACTTCTGAGAATGTTCGGCTCGCAACGATTTCTAATCAGATAAATCAACTGCTCATGGAACTTTCGCGATAATATGATGGCCGGATTGGAGTGGGTTTGAGAGACGTGGAGAGCTTGTGATGACAATCTGGCCGACGCTGCTGGCTTGAACGAGTTGTGATCCGATATCAGGGTTGGTGAATGGGCCGGGGATCGGGTCCCGTTTGTCATAGGTTCGGTGGTGGAAATCAGCTTTAAGCCATCGTTCGGAAGTTGCGCCTCTGTTCATCGCTTGCTGTTGGAGGTCGTAGAGATGGTACTGTCCTCTAGTAGCTCCCTGTCGTCCATTGCAATCGGGATGTTGTCAAAATCGAACTTGTTCCCGTCGGAAGGTACCCGGTGCGCCAGTCGCAGGAGACGACGAGCTTCCAGCTGATTGGAAACCCTGATGATTCTCTGTACTGGCCAGCTGCAACAGGTCTCCTGAACTCGATGATCGTTTCCAACGGATCCCTCGTACGGGCCAGTTATTTTTTTTGAAGAAAACAATTTTCCACCCAACGCAACAACAACAATCACGCGCGATGTCGAACTGTCAAACGTCGTCGGTCAAATCAATGTGGTGTAAAGAGAGGTGACGATGCTATGATCGTAAACAAAAGTTAATTCGTTAATTCCTGCAGTTAATTAATTAAATGTATTTAATTTTTTACTATTGTCGCGCCCCTCGGATGTGCATCCTCGCCAATGCTTGAAAAGGGATCTATCACTGAATGGGACTGCTCGATATTCGATAGAACTTTCTGTCAGCGATCAATTCCCAAAACGATATTTGATCGCTGACACACAACCCCAATCAAACGATTTTCCGCATGACGGGTTCATTCCGCTTCGAATTCCGCTTCGAAAATTGTTTCGAAATTTTCTAAACGGAATCTCCGGTTGGACTCCATTTCGATTCCGTTTAACCATTTTTGCACAAGGGCGACACCTACTGGTGTACGGTGGAACCTCGGTGACATTTCGCCGCGATTCGCCGTAACTGCTTTGGGATGGTTGTGTGAGTGCAAAGTGTCAAAAACCGCGCCACGACAGTGATGGATCTGGGCGTTCCGGGTTAATTTTGAACTTGTCGCATCAAGTTCGTCCGATTCTTGCGTAAAAATGGTAAGATTTGAAGAAGACTTAGTGACCGTATTGGAGGAAATGTAGTTATACTTTTACGACAATTGTGTAATTCATCTTTTGTTTCAGGTTCTCGTTTTACTGGTCCTTCACCCAAAATCCTCCTCCCGAGCCGTAGCAGATTCTTCTTCGAAGGAATTGTTGCTGCTGCTTCCTAGGAGGTAAGTAACAGGTCCGGATTTTATTGTTAGATGTTTGTAATGATGATTTTTTTGATCATCAAGCCAAAAACAATTGCTCTCTAGATTATTTAAACCTAACCTAAGGACAACTTATTCTTTCAGATTTCGTTGACGAGCTCTCCTGGGCGACGACGAGCGGGAATCATCGGAAAGCTTACCCGTGTGTTGATGACCGCGGAGAAATGCAACCCAACCCGGCCAATGGAATCGACCAAGGTGGAGAAGATCGTCGGTATTGACCGGCACTTCGATTGGACCACGTCGGGACTGGTTTGTGTACAACGCGTGGGTGACGGTCAAGCCGATCGACACGCGTTCTGGAAGAACGCTGCTCTGGTGGAGGAATACCGCAACATGACCCGAAAGTGATATATGATAGCGACGTGGGGGTGATAAAATTCCTGCAAAATCAGCTGCCAAACCTTAATCCGACTGTAGAAACTCCGCGAACTGACCGTGAGCCAAAAAGGACGGAGTGTCAAAACCGAAGGTCGTGGAGCTGCGGGAGAAGGCCAATCGGTCAACTCGCGGTTGCGAGGTCGTGTAGATGACGAAGATTGGATCTGATGGTCGTGACCCGATTCTACGAACAGATTCCGGCCGGTGTCTCCGGAATGCTCCCGGGACGGCAGAAAAGATCGGCAAAACTTTGATAACGGTGTACTTTTATTGTAAAACCTTTTTAAGAAATTAATAATATTCATAAGGGTTTATGGGGTTTGGGGTTTGTTTTTATTGTTTATTTTGTAAATAAAATCTTTTTAACCTTAAAAACATACTCAGGCATTTTTTTCTGGTTGAATACTAATTCAACCAAAGCAAAACAAAACCAGGAACAAAAAATAAGAAGAAGAAGCAGCTGTCAAAACTAACCCGTCCATTCCGTTTCGATTCCGTTTGAATTCCGCTTGAACCGATTTGCGGCGAAAACTCAAACGGAACCGGTTGTTGCGTTTGAAACGGAATACGTTTTAGAATCTAAAACGAACACTGTTTAGAATTCGAATCGAACTTTTTTCGCTCAAGCGGAATTCTAAACGGAATCCAAACGGAACGCGCTGAGTGGGACGCCTATCATGACCGTCGTTGCTTGGCGACGGTCAGTGAACGTAAACACGAAGACGAAATGAACGAAAAATGCCTCATGGCCTATCTACAATCACTTAACTTAGAAAATTTAACTTAGCTTAGGAGTTTGAATCAATGGAAATGAATCTGATCTTCTACAATGAAAAGGAATAAAATTAGAAACTTGACGTATGGTTTGGAAAATTTCAAAATCTACGGTAAGTTGACGTTTCCATATCAAAGGTAAACAAACAACTGCATAGCAACGTATATCAGCCCAGCAAATTTTCTAAGTTGATTGTGGATGACGGCCGTAAGTTGTGTACATTTTCTAAGTTTTACTTTACTTAACTATTCTAAGCTAATTGATTGTAGATAGGCCATCAAGCTCAAGCAGCCGCCCGAACGGGACAACGTGCTCTTTCTCTTTCTCTCGTTTTTGTCTCTCTCTTCCTAATGTATGCTGCGTAGTGACAGGAGTCATATGATTGCTATCATTGGAGAGATGATCGGAATCTCGGTAGAATGTCAAACGAACGCTCTCCAAGCGATTTTTCTCTTGGAGGGAAGTCAATGAATGTGTGAGTGACTTTGCGTAGCACTCATTTCTTTGTGTGTGAAACGAACGAAAGCAGAATGTAAAAATCAGGTTTTCGTGGTGAAGACGATTGGAGTGTTCTGTCAGCTATCACCAAAAAAGTCGAAATTTCGCAAGCCCTGATCCTCGCCCTCGGTACTTGTTTACGATATTTTGTGAAAATTTGAAGATTCTGTATACCAAGTCTGAAAGGTTGTGTTTTAGGTGACTCTGTTGTGAGAATGTCGGTTGCAAAAAATCAAGATTAAAATTGAGCGCCGAGCAATCCAAAGGTTCTTTGTAAACGTTTTTTAGTGGATGTTTCAACATCTCAAACTCATACGACGATGCAAGCAATCATCATTGGAAACAAGTGAAACACCAAATAAGTTTCTTTCAGCATTAGAGGAACTGAGAACAAAAATGCGATTTTGGGAGACTCGCAGACCAAGTTTTCATAACTTTGCCCGAAGCTGCTTCGAAGACCACGTGTTTACAGTGCTAAGAGTTCAAGCTTAAGGATTTCCTATATTCTTCGCGAGGAGAGGAGTGTTGAAACTGACAGACAAAACGGATTCAGACGATTTTGAGACTTCGCGATGCGAACATTTAGCCAGATCATCAAATTTGTTTAGATTAGAGGTCAACTTTGAAATCTGACGTCCGTAATTGAGAAAAGATTTCTCAACAAGTTTCTCAACAAAGTTTGTAGTTGTGACTAGTTTTTCCAAACAGTTGGGCTTTCTTTCGTGTCCGGGAACAAACCAACAGCGCATAACTCTTCTGTATGTTACCAACATTCTAAGTTTATTCAGATGCCGGTCCATACCGCCGCGGAACATGCTCCAATCAATCTGCAGCAGCAAACTTTGTCCTCGCGCGAATGTTTTGTTTTCTTTAATTTATAATTGTGCAGTGGCCCCCGTTTGTTGGCCAGCCACCGCGCACTTCCTGCTCCTGTCTCTCTTGCTCTCGCACTCACTGTTCTTTTTTTCAAATAAGTCTCTTTTCTTCTGGTTCACAGAACTTTACCAAGCGAATGGGGAGGGGATCGTTTACTCGAACACAAACTCGTAGTACGACGCATCAAACACCTGAACTCGCACGAAACCGTCCTCGCCGCCCGTCGCGTAACTCTTGCCATCGGGGTGGAACGCCAAACTGTTGATCGGACCGAAGTGGCCCTTGACGCGGGCAAACTCCTCCTCGTACACCAGGTGGAACAGGCGCGAGTCGAACTTGCCGGACTTGGTCGAGGTCGTGGTGACCTCCATCGCTTCCTGACCTCCGCCGAGGACGACGTGCTCGTGGATGGGGCTGATGGCGGCCGAGTTGACCGGTCGCTCCGTCTTGTACGTCTTCAAGCACATCAGGGACTCGGAGTCGAAGAGCTTGGCGGTGGTGTCCTTGGAGGCGGACACCAGCATCGTTCCGTCGGCGGACAGCTGCATGTCGTTGATGACGCCGGTGTGGTCGTTGACCGAGTTGAGCTCCTTGGCCGTGCGCAGATCCCAGATGCGGATCGAGCCGTTCTCGTGGCCGGTGATGACGGTTTCGTCCAGGGCGCCCCACAGCATCGACGTGATCTTGGTCTGGTTCGCCTGGTTCATGGTCAGCTTCAGCACCGGGCTCTGGCTGCTGATGCTCGAGTCCACGTTCCGGACGTCGATGATGAACAGCTCGCTGTTGTGACCCATAGCCTTGTCCGTCGAGTACGAGGCCTGGTTGCCGGAGAAGCTAAAGTTGGCGGTACGCGCCGCCGAGTTGCACGGAATCGTCCCCAGCACGGAACCCGTCTCGACGTCCCACAGCCTACAAAGAAACAGCCAAATCAGTCATTTCCAACAACGCTAGGGGTTCAACACTCACTTGGTGGACATGTCACCGGCGCCGGTGATTAGCCGCGTCGTGGTCCAGTCGACGTCCACGCACCAGACGGCACCCTGGTGGCCATTGTACGTGCCGAGACGTTCGCCGTTCAGCGAGAACCACACCGACGGCTTGTGGTCCTTGGCCGTCGAGAAGATCAGATCGCCCTCCCGGTTGTACTTGATCTCCGTGATGGCACGCTCGTGCCCCTGGAGCATCAGCGGTTTCTACGGTGGAAAAAAGGGTCAATCAATGTTCCGACGCACAGTTTGAGGTTAGGTTCGACGATAAAACATTGAACCCGATTTACACCCATCAAACCTCAATTTCAAAGCAAATTTCATCACTCCCGACCGCACTCGAACCTTCCCCCACCGAATACGTACCATGTTGGCGTCCGGACGTGGGTTTTGGAGCAAGATTTCACCTAAATTTACGGGAAAACCTGCCCGTGTCGAGAGACCAGCAAATGTTTGCAACGAAGAGGCACGAAACGTCAGCGAGTTTGCGAACCGAAAAAGCGGTGCCTGGTGGGCGGGTCGAATTTGACAGGTCGAAAAGCGGGTTCATTTCGCAGGGGTGGGATTTTGTAACCCACGCAGCAAACGTTAAGTAGCACCAACTCAAAATCGAGCAAGTTTGCTTCTTCGTGCAGCTGCTGTCAAAACAGAAAAATAAACTCGAAACTCAAAAAAACTGGTTGTGCTTTCAGCAGCGGAGCTGCACAAAGGAGATCCAAAAGAGTTGCGAATATTTTTGCACAAATTTCAAACTCGTACGCGTCGTCGCCCAGTGGGTCGGTTCGCGAGATCCGGAACAATCGCGGAGTTCCGCTAGCGTCGCGTCCACCACCAACTCGCAGCTGGTTTCTTGGACGGGCTATCGATTTTTCGTGTGTGTGTGTTTGTGTTTCTGTTTGTGTGCCCGTGGTGTTGGAATCCGTGGGGGCCACTTGGCTGGGCACGGGTGCACAAGGAAAACATCTGGCGAAGACAGGACACGGTTAATGACACGGCAGGTGTTGTGAAGAGGGAAAAAGTCCGAAATCGATTGGGAGTTCAGGTGGAGGAAGGAAGGCCCACAACTGCCGAGGTCACCGGAGCGGGGCTTCGCACCTGGAAGGATTCGAAAAAGTAGGTTGAGAACCAGTTTTTTGTTGTTATGTTTGTCCATTGGGACTTCTTTTGCACTCTGATGGTTCTGGTTATTGGAACATCGAAAAGCATTAAGGTAGAAGAAACACAAACGAGAACACAAAACAATAATGTTATGTATTTAAATTAACCATAACAAAAAAGAAACAGAAGGAAAAGGATAATGCGACACGCGATGGTAGAAAAACAAGCTTTCTCTTGAGAGGGTATTTGGAATTGCATAATTATTGACCTGGCCTAGCCTTTGGTGTTTGGTCAGCTTTGTTGATTGAGAAACAGATTTTTTCGTTTCGCAGTTGAGTGAAAGTTGCCAGTTAAAAATCTCCCTTTCAAAATTAAAATATGTGTCGTTCAACCAGAAAAGTGCAAAGTTTTTCTTATCAAGCTCAAATTTTACAGGGGTTTACTGCCGTTCTACGCATAATTGTCCCATGTTCAAAAAAGTGCAACTGAGAAAAACGCGATTGAAATTTTTCGACCGATTTCTGTGTTTCTACGCATAATTTTCCCGTGGGTTCCTATTCGCCCTATGTGTCAATAATCGCCCCAGTTATCAATTTATCACCCTTATTTGTGATTCTCTTGCTATACAACAGGTAAACAAGACATAATGCTTAGTAAAACTAATGATTCCGTGTAAGAAAATACTTGGTGGGACAATTATGCGTAGAAGTTTAACGATGGGACAAACAGACTTGGTGTTGTTTTTAATGAGTTTCAGAACAAAGTACCAAATTTTATGTGTTTTTCTTAAAGTACACGTCAAACTAAACTTAAATATTTCATAAAGTAAAAATCGTCCAAAACTGACATGGGACAATTATGCGTAGAACGGCAGTTTAATACCATCAAAACAAGCTAGAATCCCAATAATACATCCTAATCAAACCACCCCCTCCTTTTTGGCATCACTCCAAAGTTTCGCCTTTTTGTGAAAATCATTTTCAAACTCGGAACCAGGAAAGGAAAGGAGGAGGAAATTAGATTTGAAATCGATACTTAAATATATTTACCGAATTCGGTAGTTGAAAATTCGGTGAAGTTTAGATCGATAAACCTTCTGTCAAAATGAACAAAATTTCCCGAGCGTCAGTAGTGCGATGAACAATAATGAACTTCTTTACCGAATTCGGTAGTTTTGAGTTCACCGAACTGTTCAGAAGTTGGAAATTAGGTAAACTATACCGAATTCCGTAAAAATCTCATAAAAGGCAAGTGCAAGAGGTGCTGTTTCTCCTCATTTTGAGAACTGAATCGACATATTTTGTTAGAATTCTAGTTTTTAGTTTTTTTTCAATTTAATTTCAGAAAATTCAGGGCTGTTTTTATTTATATAATTCATTTATATTTTTATACGGTTTTTGTGACTTGAGTAATCCTCTACCTAACCCGGAAATGGATTTTACTTATATTTTTTTATTTGGCTCTAATTTTGTGCCATTGGTTCACCCATAAAAGTCTCCATACAATTTTGGCAGCTGTTCATTCAAAATGGTTACGTACACACTTAGATTTTTTTTTACCGAATTCGGTAGTTGAAAAATCGGTAAAGTTTAGATCGGTAAACCATCTGTCAAAA
Organism: Culex pipiens pallens; assembly: GCF_016801865.2. Classification (NCBI taxonomy): domain Eukaryota; kingdom Metazoa; phylum Arthropoda; class Insecta; order Diptera; family Culicidae; genus Culex; species Culex pipiens. The sequence goes on from NC_068939.1 coordinate 43,334,743, forward strand.
TGAAAAGAATTTCGGTTGTACGATAAACAATTATGAACTTCATTACCGAATTTCGGTAAGTTTTTAACGAATTTGGTTATTTTTTTTTAATTTTAATTTTCAGTTTACCGAACTGTTCAGCAGTTGAAAATTCGGTAATAAAATCTAAGTGTGTAAATATTCGAAAATCCGTAACTAATCAAGGAATCTTTTGATTGATTTGGTGTCTTCGGCAAAGTTCTGGGTATTGATGAGGACTACAGTCCAGACTCGATTATCCGAAGGACTTCCTGATAATCGAATCAGGAAAAAAGAATTCGTTCCCCTTATTTTTGATTGTTGACCTTTTAGCTACTCTAAAGTGGTTTAGAATTTTTAAATCCAAGATGGCGGCCAAAATAGCGATGATGAAATATTGAAAAAATGCATTTTTTTTTATTTTACTGGCAATCAACTATTCAAATTTGATGTTTAATGTTTGATGTTTAAAACAAGAAAAAGAAAAAAAAAACGAAAAAAAATTACGGGCACTATTTAAAAAAAACAAAAATTTTCGGACAAAATTTAACATTGTGAATGGGTTTATTTTGAAAACTGTGCAATCCTGGAGTTTTTTTTTAAAAGGTCCAACAAACCAAATTTTCAGTTTTTGCTTTTTGGGCGTTTTTGAAACCGCCTTGAGTCAGGGGTATTGAAAAACACCCAAATAGCAAAAACTAAAAATTTGGTTTATTGAACGTTTTTTTAAAAAAAAAAAAAACTCAAGAATTGATGAAAAAAAAAATGCTTTTGCTAGTTCGATTTTACATAAAAAAATTACGTGAAAAAAAATGTTAGCACAAGATTTCATTTTGTTTTACAAAAATCACTATTTTTTTCAAAAATTCATAACTCGGCGGCAGATTTTTTGACCATGTTTCTCTATAGCTCAAAAGTTGCGGATTTTTGTCCCCTAAAACATATCAGAAAATCAAAAAATATATATTTTGGGAAATTGAGTTTTTGTGAAAAAAAAAGTTGATGAAAAAATGTGCAAATTTTTTTTCCGTGTACCTATTTTTTTCTCAATAGTCCTCAACAATACCTACAACTTTGCCCAAGACACCAAATTGAACAGAAAATCCACTCAAAAGTTATAGCTGTTTGAATATTTACGTACCATTTTTGTATGGACAGCAGCCAAAATTGTATGGAGACTTGTATGGGTGAACCAATGACACAAAATAGCTTCTTTGGTCATAGGGAAGGCCCCCACAAAGTTTGAGCCAAATCAAAAAATACAAATAAAATCCATTTCCGGTTTTGGTAGAGAATTGCTCCCATACTTCTGAATGGCTGAATCCCCTAAAAAAAGGTAATTTAAAAATCACCAAATTTTTTTCGTGTTTTTTTTTCTGAATAGTCCTAATCAATACCTACAACTTTGCCGAAGACACCAATCAAAAATATCCTTGAAAAGCTACAGATTTTCGAATATGTATCATAAATAACTTGATAGATAAATAACCTTTTCTTAAAACAAAACTTTTGTTTTAGTTTTTATTGATTATCGAAATTTCTTAGTGATAGGGTATATGGCCCTATTTTGGACCTACTATGCAAAGCAGCAACATATTTCGCATTGTTCTCAGGAAAGGTTTAACTAATTTGGCTCGTTTCAGGATTGTTTTGCCTTAATTTATGCTTAACAAAGTGTACTATTGAAAAATAAAAAATAATTTAACCATATCATAGTAATAAGCATTTCAAGTTAAACATTTTTTGGATGCTTTTTGGACTTATTGAATGTATTTTGGAGACATCGCTGAACCTATTTTGGACCCATCATTAATTTGCATTTTTATCATTAAAAAATCATATTTTTATTGTTTTTGTTTAAATATCATTTGCTTTTTAAAGCTTAGCTTTATTTGAAATAACTACAGTCGGAAAAACTAATCCAAATTATTAAGTAAAAACTTGGCATTAAATTTCAATTAACACTGGAACGCCCAACGCATGTCCAACTTACACGGACGCCCAAGCCTCACAAAAAAGGTGGAACGGTAACTTCAACTCGCTGGTTCTCGGGCATAACTCAATTGGGACGATTCTTGTTTCCAGTGATTTGTAAGAATGTCTAGATGATCCTTAAATTTTGCAGAACTTGATTTGAACAAATCTGTAATTTCTGCGACCGAAAACATCGTTCCACCTTTTTTTTTTAAACGACTGCCTCCGCGGAAATCTTTGCGATTTTTTCTACGCGCGAAAAAAAAAAGTTGGAACGATGTTTATGATCGCAAAAATTACAGATTTGATCAAATTGAGTTCTGCAAAGTTGTAGGATCATCTAAACATCCTAACAAATCACTGGAAAAAAAGAATTGTCTTGATTGGGTGAGTTATGCCCGAGAACCAGCGAGTTGAAGTTACCGTTCCAACTTTTTTGGAGCCTTGGGCGTTGGAATGTTAAGTATCGAAATAAATTCATAAACAAAACTGGCAGCACCTTGTTATACATGTATTGGTGATAGCCTTGAACTGAAGGAAAAGTAGCTCCAAAAACTGATCCAACGCGGCTGATTTGAAAATATTTTGCTGTACTTTCTAAAGAAAGGTATAGGTTTTACTTTAAGGCTGGACGTCATTTTCATCTTCGTCAATATGTCGATTCAGCATGAATTTTAATCGGAAAAATCGCCAAAAAATCACACTGCTTCGATTTTCGACGCTTCGTCGCCAAGTCGACAAGTGTTGCTTCGAATACTGGCGCGAGAATGCTGGCGCATATATTTTATGGCTGGACTTATACTCGTTTTGTAGTAGCTTGTCTACCGATGTTTCCTACAACATGTTAGATATCGTAGCTTTTCGGTTTCTTTTGCCGTGTCCGTTTTTGCATAACTGTCCAATGTTTATGCAAAAACTGTTGTGATATAGGACATTCATCTGGCTACAATCAATTTGTTTCCCGTGTGCTCCTTAAATCGCTTAAAAGTAGACTTCATTTTTTCGCGATTTCGTATGTTTATTTAACAGGGTTCATTGGATTCCAATAGGAGCTTTCTAAGCTTTTCATCGTTTATATCGTTTTCAAAGTTTTCAATCCTGGTGACGCCAATGGCTTTCTACACAGCAAATTCTGATGTTCGTTTTCAATTAATATTTACTGAAAACTGCACTACTGACATTTTCAGTTTGTTTTTCGCTGAACATCAGTTAAAATTTCTATGGAGCTGTCGAAGTTTTCTAAAATTTCAGCAAGTTTTCGTTTACTGAAAATTTTAGTAGTGCAGATTTCAGTAAATTTAACTGAATTCAGTAATGAGAAATTGGTGTGTACCTAAGGTACTCGCGATTGAGTGTGTAGTGGTGCGGTTGTGAAGATAGCTATCTCTGACTCTGTCACTTTCGTAAAAGTTGAATGGCTATCTTTCCTGCACCGTGCGGCTCACGCGGTCCACTTGTATCTCGGTTTTTCTTTACGCCCAAAATACCAACACACAAAAGGGCTCGTACCGAAGCTAGAAAACCAAAACCGCGGTGTGCATTGTCACTGACGGATGGGAAGCTTGCTATGCTCGCGTTTGTCATAAATTCTTGTTTGATTAGGAATATGTACGATTACAAATATTCTTTTGGTGAAAAATGCGTTTTTTTTCTTTTGGAAAGCATATCATTTATAATACTTTGCTTTCATCATTAGACTCAATTTTCTTTGTACTGACGTTATAAATAAACAAAGTCGTTGTTATGAATTTAAAGAAGAAGTTCTACTATTGTTATATTCTTTAGTAAGAAAGGCTCTATCTCACCCCAGGTGGGATTAAATCGGGTTTTTTCAATTGAGTTTTTTTAAACTATAGATCAGTAATTTCAACTTTTTAGTGACCAAAAACATATAAGTATTAAATAAATAACACTTACATTACTCGGAAACCGGCTGAAAATAGCTTGATGCTAGTGAATAAGAGAAAGTTGTACAAGTTGTCACGAGCCAAAACTGATAAGCAACGAGGCCGAAATTTTTGGACCTAATCAATGTGCTAGGAAAATTATAGGAAATGCGAGTGGCATTGGAAAAAGTGGCTGAAAAAGCGGAAATAATAAAAAATGTTTACACTTTTGGAAGAGGTAAGCTACAAAACGATCCTGCTTACACTTTCTGTTGGTTGGATTCAGTAAATTCGTACTTTAAAAGCCTGAACTACCTCGATTAATAATTACCTCGATTAATAAAGGTCCAAAATAGGTACTAGGTCCAAAATAGGGTCATAATTATATATAGCTTATGTTTGCCAATTTCGCTACTCTTTTCCCTGAAAGCCTAAAACATAAAACAAACATCTCGTTATAATTCCTCATGACTCTGGCTTGTGCCAAGCCTTAAAATAGCTGCTGCACATCACACTTGTTTAATAACATCTGAGCAAAAGCAAAACACACACATTTTTTTTGTATTCTCGCGTGCCTTTTTCCGTTTTGCTGTTGTTTAATCAACGACGCAGACGACCCATTCTCTGACGTAAAAGCATCGAACACGAGAATAAAATCTCGACCCAACCCACCCCATTCCTCCTCTCTTTCTCTCTCTCGTCTCTCAGCTGATCAGATCAAATCAGCTTGTCATTATTCTTCCGCACTTCCTCCGCTTCGCCGGACCGCTAGAGTAGAGTGTACGTCATTCACGTTTATGAACCGTTGAAAAAATAGTGAAATTAGATTTTTTTTTAAATTGAATGTTTTAAAATTGCATTACAACTTTACTAAAAAAATAAATAAAAGAGCTTTTCTCAATTTTGCAGTTTCAGATTTTTCACTGTTCTGGAAAAGCTTTTTTTCATAACTGGTTCGACCAAAATATAAAATAAATTCGTCGCCGACATGCGGCTGCTGCTGTGAGGCCTGGCCATTGGTTCATGTTTGTGTTTAGAATTCTGGTTTTTTTTTATGACGCAGAGGAGGAGGAGGAGGAGCACGAATACAGCCACAAGTACAGTCATTACGCGACGAAAAATGCGAAAACCTTAAAAATTCTCGCCTGATTTTGGTGGCTTCAGTATGTCGTTAAATTCATGCGTTTGAAAAATAAATTGAAATGGTTTTTGAGAACAATGTCTTTTTTACTGCCTGTAAAATATTATTTAGGTACTCTTAAATTTCGGAAACAATTATGAAAAAAAACAAAAATGAAAAAAACAAAATAATATTTTAGAATTTAAAAAAATTCAGAATTTTTGAATTTTAAAGTAATATTAAATAATAAAAAATGTTAGAATTTTAGAATTTTCAAGTTTTTTAGAATTTTTGGATTTTAGAATTGTAGAATTCAAGAATTCAAGAATTTCAGAACCCTAGAACATCTATTTTAGAATTCCATGTTACAATTCTAGGTTTTAAAGATTTCAAAGCGACGGAATTTAAAAAAAATGATCGATGATTTTTCAAATTTAATGATCAATAATTAATAATTAAAAGCATTCTACAGTTTTAACCTTATAGAACTTTTAAATGTGAGAATTTTAGAATCGCAAAATTATATGTTAAAATTTAAAGAAGAGCATTTTAGAATTACAGATACTAACTATTCAAAGATTTCAAGAATGTAGAATTTGAAAATTTGTTAGTTTTTTTAAAATTTAGGAATTGATAAATTTCGAATTTTGGTAGTTTTGAAATTTCGAATTTCATAATTTTAAGGATTTTAGAATACTAAAGTTTTAAAATTCAAGTTTTATTTTTATTTTGATTGTTTCAAAAACATTGATTTGTAGAATAAGAATTCAGATTTTTTAGAGTTTCTGAATTTTAGAACTAAATGTCTCGAGTTCGAGAATTTTAGAATTTGATGTTTCTTGTTTCGAATAGCGAACGTCAAGGTTATGCTCCAGAGCAAACCATTTAATTTTATTTTAGAATTTAACGTAAAAAATTATGAATTTTAAGATTTCAAAAATGTTGCATTTTTGATTTTAGAATGAGGAATTTAAGAATCACACACATACATTTAAGAACATCTAAGAGTTTTATAATTCTTGTATTTTAGAATTTTAAATTATCACCATCTTACTTCGAAAATTCTGAATTTTCAAAATTTCAAAGTTTTCGAATAAGGAGTTTTTAAATTTAATATGTTAATGCATTATGATGTAGAAAAAAAGAATTTTAGAATGTTTAAATGTTTGAATTTTAGAATTGCAGAACTTAACTTAATTGAAGGATTTTGGAATTAAATGATTAAATATCCTAAATTAACCTTTTTCAATTTTAGGATGTTAACATTTTAGAATTTAAAGATTTAAAAATTTGAAAATGTTTAAATTTGTAGAAATTTTAAATTTAAGATTTTCAGAATGTTTAAATAAAGAATTTCAGAATTTTAGAATTTGATGTTAATTGTTAGAAATTTGAAATTTTTGGAAATTTCGAATTTTAGATACTTAGAATTTTAGATACTTAGAATTTTAGAATTCCAAATTTTAGAAATTTAAAAATATGTATCAGGTTTTTTTTTATTTTTGAGTATTTTAGAATTGTACAGTAAAAATTCAGAATTTTAACGATTAAGGAATTTTATAATTGAATGTAAAAATCAAGAATTTTATGATTTATAATTTTTATGATTTGAAATTTTATAATAAGGAATTTCAGAATTGAATGATAAAGGTTTAGAATATTAGAATTTTTGAATCTGAGATTTTTTTGGATTTAATAATTTATGAAAAAGATTTTTTTAAGTTTAATGATTAAATTTTAGAAATTAAGAACTTTAGAATTGTAGAAAAGGAATTTCAAAATTTTTAGAATTTTGGTATCATGGAATATTTTTGAATTCTAGGACTTTCGAATCTAAAGATTTTAGAATGTAAGAATTCAAGTTTTTTGAATTTGCTGAATTTTAGATGTTCAGAACCGCATCAAGCTTGTAGGCAAAAGAAATTTTAGTGTTTAGAATTGAATGTTCAAATTTTCAATTCAATTCAATTGTGTTTTTATTAGAATTTAACAGTTCTGCTCCAGGATGTTCCCTGGGCTTTATCATAATGAGTGTCATAGGTTTGATGCTTGTTTGGCAAAGAGTATGATTTGATTCGATGTGGAATTAAAATCGAAGTGTTCAGTATATTGCTGAAGCTTCCATTTTTACACATGGACACCACTTCATGCTGCGAGAACCCACTTTGGCGTAGTCTCAGGGCTTAATCGATGGCCGGTAAGCTGTCATCGAGACAAGGAGGTTCTCTGATAGTGGAAATATCACATTTGTACAATGAACCGCTACATATGTGATTTTTCCCTATCTTAATGTGGGTGTTAGGTTAGGATGCGGGTTTTTAAAAAAATAGTTTTTGTAGAATTTAGGATTTTAACTATACATATCAACTTTTTATACTTTGCCTTTAGTTATTAAGGGACAAAATTAGTTACAGTGAATTTAGTAATTCTATCAGAATCGGTGATTTTCATTCAAGTAGCATAAAAACCATTCTGATTTGTCAAAATTTCCATAGAGTCTCGATCAATCAATAGTGAAATGATATCGGACAAAATTCGTTGATCTGTTGAACTAACGGTTGTCGGATTATGATTGTATCGACCATTGTTGCGAATCGAGGATCTACTGGAATTCTGACGAACAAATGGTCGTCTCTTTTTCAATTCACGACTTGTAAAATATAATATGAACTGTTAATCTATTTTTGTTTTGTTTTTAAAAGAAGCCAGACAGGTTTTAAAAGAAACGTTTTTTTTTTATATTAACTAAAATGTCGGGGATTTGAGATAAGAGTAGCTTTCGGATAGGTTGCTTTAAATCTTGTATTCAATTCAAGTTAGGTAGCTATCCGCAAATGAAAATTTGGAATTATATGAATAATTGAACATTTTGGACTTATGAATAACACACAACTGTGCATTTATTCTAGAGTCAGATCCATACAGCGTCAGTGTTTATTTGGTCGAAGTGTACTAATTCATTGGCAGATCTGGTTCTAGTTGTAATGTACGACAAGACTACTGACGGACGTGACAGGACGAGGGCCCAGTTTAGAGGTTTCGACATCAACGATGTGCGGCTGGATCACCCTCCCAAAAAAAAAAAAAAAAAAAAAAAATTAACAGTTCTGCTCCAGGATGTTACATTTGCAATTCAGAGATTTGGAGAAGCCTTCAACCGAGATCAATTCATAAGCCTTTGCAGGGAGGATACATATTTCTACGTTTAGATTTTGCTAACTGGGTGTTCTTTTGAGGAAAATAAATTTTGAGAAAAACCCAAATTTTAAAGTTTTAGAATTTGATAAATTTAGAATTTTAAAATTTAGTTTTGTTTTGCTTACATTCTTGTAAAAAAAAAAGCAACTTATACGTTTTAAAACAAATAAACGCATCTGTATTAATCAAATTTCTTCTTTCTCCTCTCCAATTGCAGCTTCTGACCGCGTTTGCATTTTCGATCGAAAGCAAAACAGAAACTAAATAAATAAAACAAAAACCAGGCAAGGCCTTATCTGTTCGTGACGATCGTCCGTCCATCACACACAACTGGACACTGCTGCTGCTGCCGCTGTGCATGTGCTTGTGGTGAATGAGTGCCGCGGACGTTCTCCCTCCCAAGAGAGTTCTGGACATGAGGCCGTAGAAGCTGCCGCGCGCGGCCGTCATTCGTCATTCTTGCCTCGCCGGAGCAGCACCACCAACTGGAGCAGCGCCAACCAAATCGTGGGAATCGAAGCCGACGCTGATAAGAACCGTTGATTTGTTGTGACTGACCGCGGTGGTCGTCATCGCCGTGCCGTGATTCCAATGTGCCGTGCCGGATTGGCGAAGCAAACTGTTGTGACGCACACGACGACGGGCGGTACGATTCTGTGGAAAAGTTTGAATTATTGACCACCTCTCGAGTGAAGTGCAGAGAGTGTTGGGTTTGCGGCCAAGTGATTGGGCTGCCAAGAAGGCAGCGAAATGGGGGGATCCGTGAGTCAGGTGTTCCGGTCGGGAAGTGCGCTGCTGTCGAACCGGGACGGCCACAAGGTGTCGGAGACGACCGTGGACAAAGTGAACACGATATTCGATGCGCTCCGGGCTAATCCGAAGATTTCGATACAGAGGCTGGAGCCGCTGCTGTTGCAGATTCCGAAGGTGAGTGGAATAAGGGCTTTTGGGATTTCAAGCTAGTGCTAATAGAAACTATAAAGCTTCAAAGTCTTCCTGCAATGTAATATTCTACGTTGTTAGACAATTTTAGACGAATCTAACGCTAAATTCAAATTTTCCAAATTATGCCGCATACATTACTGCTCATCATTGAAGAAACGGCTAATATCCACTTTTGTCAAAATCGTCAAGTGGTAGAGGACGCTCCAATGTAACTACTTTGAAATTGCCGTGGCGAAGATTTGGTGGCGAACACAAAAACGCGATTTTCTTGGACTACATGATTAGCCGAATTTTCAATTATGGGCAGATTAGAACTGATTCTTCTTATTTTAAGGACTCAAATTTTTGTTCCGACATTTAAAACATTTGATTAACACAGCGATTCCTCACGATAACAGCATGATTGAAAAAAAAGTTCTCTGATCGGGCCAAAACAATTAGACCCGTATTTTTTAGTTTGGCCATTAGGGCAGGGATGCCACATGATTTTTTAAAATGTCTGTTAAAAAAGTCAGTGTCAGTCAGTGGTGTGCATTTGTATGAAATTCATATATATCAATTTATAGTCATAGAAATCCATCAGAAATTGCGTTTTTAAGCATTTGAAAACTCACGAACAAAGTTTCAGTTGATATTTTTACAAATTATTAATTCAATTAAGTTTTTTTTAATCTGTGCATCTCAAAAAATGTCTGACACATGCTCAAATGTGAAACACAAACAAATCTGTGCATCTGACATCCTTTCATTAGGGCGACTTACGCCATGTTAGGGTGGTCCGAAAAATTACAATTTTCGTCAATTTTTTTTTTGCAAAAACCACATTTTGATTCAACCGATTTTAGCTGTCTTGAGCGCAAACGAAAGGGTAGTAAAAAGGCTTTATGGAAAAATAGTTTCAAAATTCAAGCATAACATTTAAAAAGGGCGTATGAAAACCTAAATATGGGGTAACATTATGTCTTGGGGGTGAGATTTGGTCATACAAAAATGCTGAAATGTGTAGGACCCAAAATCTCACCCCAGACCCAATGTCACCAAGGTTCCTGATGAAGGTATCAGATTTCTCGTAAAATTTTACGTAACATTTAAAAAAGATGATGAAGTTATAATTTCAGTATTCCGGGAAACGATTTAAAAAAATAAACACAGGGGTTTTCGACGCGCCACGCGCAAAAACGGGAAAATGACGAAAACATTGAAAAATCAACTTTTTTCAAAAACGTTAAAATTTGATCGATGATCGATACATTTTTACCAAAATTTGCGTCTTTTAATGACAATGAGGTCATCGCTCAAATTTTAAAGTTGTTGCAGTTTTAGTGAATAAATAAATGAAAACAAACATTTTTTTTGAAAAAAGATTTTTTTTGCTCTTCATATTTTTTTCAAATTTCGTAAACAATTTTGCATTTAGAAAATCAAAAAAAGTATCATAAACAGACATAACTTCAATATACAAGATGGCCACTCCAGTGGGAAATCGGGAAAGTTGGGTAATTGGCCACAAACTACTAAATATTGGGAAAAAAAGTCGGGGCAATTTTGTACAATGTTTACTTTAATCTTTTTTAGTACTCAACTTCAAATTTTAGGTTTCTTTCACTATTTTGAACTTCTTAGAATGAAAAGGTTTGTTTTAAGTCATTGAAATCCTAATAAAAATGTTTTAACTATGTAGGCATGAACTCGGCAAATATTTTGAATTTTTTTTGACTCTTTTTAAAATGTCAAACTACCTAAATTCATTATGTTAAATATTGCAATTTGCCTTATTTTTAATTCTTCTATTTTTTTAATAGCAGAAGTGAAACAATGTGTATGTTTAGCATGATTTTTATTTGAAAAAAAACTTAATTAATTAGGGGAAGGGCATGTTACTTCATCGGGCACTTAATAATGGCATATCAGTATTTTGACGTACAATTGCAGCTATTTAAGGCATTCAAACTGAGATCATAAATAGCTCAATAAGAAGTGAGCAGGCAAGGTGCCATCGAAAATTTTGCAAAAAAATAAGCATAAACAGTGACACAAAGCAAGTTGATTGGAAATATGACCGAATCCTTAATCTACCAAACTCCAAGAATTTCTCCTTTTTCAAAAAAAAAAATCTAAGCCTGGCCATTTCATAAATTAAAAACATTTCAAAATTTCTCAAAAAATGGCAATATAAAAAAAAATAAATTCAAAAATCAAAATAAAAAAAAAGTAATTTTTGAATTTTTTTAATTAAATAAAATTTAAAAATATGATTTTTGAAGTTTTTTTTTGTAATTTTTGGAAATTTTAAATTTTTTTGAAATTTTGGAAATTTTGGAAATTTTAGAAATTTTGAAAATTTCAGAAATTTTGAAACCTAAGATTTTTTTAAAATTTTGAAAATTTAGGAAATTCTGAAAATAATAATAATTATCACGATAAATATTTCTGGGGAATAGTACATTCTAGAGCAGGGGTGCCCAACCTTTCGGCCCTTCGGGCCAGATCTGATTTTTCTGAAGCAGTAGCGGGCCGGAACTAATACTTAATAAAAGTTGATAAAGTAAACACATTTTTTTTTTAAATGTTTTTATGTTTGGGTTCATTTTAAGTAAATAAATAAAAGAAGTAGTGTTGCAAATAAGATTAAAAAATGTGTTTATTTGACTTTTTCTAACTTTTGTTTGTTTAAAAATGTATAATTATTGTTTTTGACGTTTGCAATTAAATACCTTGATATAATTTTGGTATGAAAAAAAAAAACATTTAACTTCAATGCTAGCTGCAATTTTTTTCCTCAACACTACAATTAAAAACAATATTCAAACGAAATTTGGATTCGAATATCCTTTACAAATTTTTTTTTTTACGTTGTTGTGCACCTTTATTCAAATATTTTAAAATAATTGTAAACACACAAAAATTTTTAAAACTGTTCAAAATTATATATTAAATCATTTTCAATTCGTTATTCTTCAAAATTCTAAGTTTTTGAAAAAATATATTTTTTGCTCCAAAATTTCATGGCTCATTTTGAGACATTTTTGAATATTTTCAAAATATTTGCAGCGATCTTTTTTCAGTATGAAAAATTTGCTTTTTTAAGCTTAAAAAAAAACACTTTTTCACTGAAAAGTTGTTTTGGAAAAATACATTAGTTTTTGCTTACCTATTTATTTAAAAAAATAGAAAAAAACTCGTGTTTGAAATAAAGTTTTTTTTGTAAATTTTCAGAAAACAATCCAAGCTTTTTCATATTTTTTTTTCTTGCACCATTTTTCAGTTTTAAAGTATCAATATAGAAATTATAAGAATTACTCAAACATGAAGAATGTTGTTATTATATGTAAATATTTGGTTTCAAGCTTATTTTTTATAATTCAGACAATCTATTTATTTATTTAATATTTCATGAACAGCCTTAAGGGCCGGTCATAGAACTATTTCGAAAAGCGCGTCGCGGGCCGGATGAAATGGCTTTACGGGGCCGGATCCGGCCCGCGGGCCGGACGTTGGGCAGGCCTGTTCTAGAGAATGGTTTTTTGGAGAACGGTTTATTCTGGGGAATGGTTTCTGGGGAACGTGACACAATCAGTTATTTGTTCTAGAAATCTGGAGGAAACACGTGCCTAATATGTGGGAAAAACTTGGTTTCCATTTTTCCAACTTACGGTTTTTGCATATGGAACATTTATACAAACATGAGCAGTACATTCAGTTCAAGTTGAATTATTTAAATTATTTAATTATTTAAAACGTAAATATATTGTGATTCTCGAATGTAAACAAAATAAGGTGCATATTGCCCCGCATATTTTGTCAGAGACTTTTAAAAACGCTTTTACAAAATTCATTTTTTTACACTTATGCCCCTTTTTGGTTCAAACATTCTAATGAAGACTTCTGTGAAGAGAAAAAGATAAAAAGGGGTCTAATATTTGAAAATTTTTGATTACCCCTCTCCCCCTAAGCAAATTATCTTGTTTCCTATTGCATTACGAACCAATGGTCGATTTTGCTAAGTTTTTCTAAACTTAAAAAAAAATCATTTGTTCGAAGAGCTTAAAAAAATGATTTTTTATGTGAGAAAACTATATGCATTTATGAATTTTATTGTTACAGTGGACTCTCTCTGTGTCGACATAGAAGGGACCGTGGAGAGCGAGAGGTATCAAATTATAGAACGAAAAATCAAAGCACACTTTTGAAGGGACTGAAAAATTAATTGACATTGACAGAGGGAGCAATATTGATATCGAGAAGAAAGACAGTTAGAGAGTCGACTGTACTATCAAACCATGCAAGAATCCCGATTTTCAGACCTCATTTTGGCATAACAAACAGGAGAATTAATTAAAAATGATTTCCAAAGCCAATTGATTCAATTTTAGATATTTACATCGATCTCGAAAAACCGCAACTGACACTGATATGCATTCCTTTGCAGTTTTCTGCATCATCAACCTTAAGGTGTCGTTTTTAAAGAGCCAGGTAGCAAAGGAAGAGGGGAGTGCTTCCCATTAGTTCCGACCACACGTCGTGCACGTCATCCGAAACGGCATCAACGTCTTCGTTGTCGTCGTCGTTGGGTGGTGCATTCCGCGATCAGCGATCCCCTGCCTTGTTTAATAGCCATTTTTTTTTGCATATGATCGCCACTGCCACTGCCCCCTTTAGTCAGAATTTCTAATCAACTTCTGGATCGCGCTGCTGCTGGTTTGACGCAATTGCCAGAGCGGGGAACCTTCTGCCACATACTCTTCCCGCTATACCGCTTCTCCTCAGGTTCGGCGGCGTTGTGTATTACGCGATACGCGATCGTGAGCGTTAGGGTGGTCTCCTGCAGTTTACTGGTTTTTTTTTAAATGATAAAATATGAAACAGTTACAAACTAGTTGTTCAATGATGTACAACATTCGTTTGTTTTTGCCTTCCTCACCTTACTGAGGAAAGGCTATAAAATCACTCGAAAAATTAACTTCTTAATTCGACCTCGTAGACCTACCTTCACATATACCTATCGACTCAGAATCAAATTCTGAACAAATGTCTGTGCGTGTGTATGTCTGTAAGTCCGTGCACCGAAAAAAATGCACTCGATTATCTCCGGACTGGCTGAACCGATTTGGGCCGTTCTGGTCTCATTCGATCCGTCTTAGGGTCCCACAAGACCTATATTAACTATTATGAAGTTTTGTTAAGTATTTCAAAAGTTATGCTAAAAAAACGATTCTGGCTAAAGTTTGAAAGATTGTAAAAAGGGTGGTTTTTGTAAGAAAACCCGTCTGATCATACATTTTTAGAAAGGTATTTGAAAGACCTTTCTAATGAGCTCAAAACATTGAAGATCTGATAACCCTATCAAAAGTTATGAGCACTTAAGTGTCATTTGTACACATTTCAGAGGCCGGATCTCAAATATTTTGATGAAAAAGTTGTCCGGATCTATCATGCTACCCATCGTTGGATAGGTAATCAAAAGACCTTTCCAACGAGCCCAAAACATTTGAAATCTGACAACCCTATCAAAAGTTATTGGTAATTAAGTGTTATTTACCCGCTTTTTCTAGGCCGGATCTCATATATTTTGATGAAAAAGCTGTCCGGATCTATCATGCGACCCATCGTTAGATGGGTAATCAAAAGACCTTTCCAACGAGCCCAAAACATTTGAAATCTGACAACCCTATCAAGAGTCATAAGCACTTAAGTGTTATTTACCCGCTTTGTTGAGGGTGGATCTCATATATTTTGATGAAAACGTTATCCGGATCTATCATGCGACCCTTCGTTAGATGGGTGATCAAAAGACCTTTTCAATGAGCCCAAAACATTGAAGATCTGACAACCCTTTCAAGAGTTATAACCACTCAAGTGTTATGAAAACAATGCCCGGATCCAGCATTTTACAGTTATAGGAAATTTGGCTTACGTAAAGTTCATATTTTGACATAGGATTTTTTTGGGAAAGCAAACAACAATTGTCTTTTTCATACAGTTTTATTAGTTTCACACTTCCCACTTCAAGAAGCACATACAGAAATGAATTTTCAAAAACTATGTTCTTCTTTGTACATTCCTTTATTTTCGTTCCGAGCAATCTGACCAGAACTTTGCTTCTGGTTTATTCCATCTTGACGTACTCGCCCCACCGGATGGTTTTTTTAGTCAGCCAGCTGCGTGTTGTAGACCGTCCCGTTTCCGATCCAACCGACGGTCATAAGCTTGCAAGGATTAACCTTTTTAAAATACACCAGCTAAAACGGTTCCATAGTACCACTTCTGTAGCAATCTTTCGGGATGAGTTTCAGGAATCGTAACCGTCAGCCGTCAGGGCCAAAGGGTGCCGGAAGAGTTCTTGCCGCGAAGCATTCTGGATTTTTAACCCACTCAAACAACCTGAAAAAAGGGCAAAACAACATAAAAATAAGCTTTCGTTGTTTTTTTGCAAACCTTACATGCTCTTACCATGACCAATGCACAAATTTGTTTCCCTTTTCCTGGTTTCCAGACTGGAGGTGCAAGTTTCGGCTATTTATGGCCATAATTAGGGAATTTAAGAGCCAGAAATGCTCCCTCAATATTAAACATTCAAACATTGCTGACGTTCGATTTGACAGATTTGACATGAGCGCATGAGCCGCTACACTGTTAAGAGAAGAGAACCAAATCAACCTAAAATCGGGTTGACTTTGATTTAAAATTCGACGCCAACATTCCAAAAAGCATCATGTACAAACCGTGCGTTTCGAGAAAAACGCATTTGAATGTTGAGCATCATTTTTCAATTCCCATCCCCATCCCCAATTCCCCCTACTCACCATCCGACTTTTCGATATCCAGAGGGTCCCTTCACGACAGTCTGCAGACATGTACACTGGAGACGAGTTCTTGGCCAGATTGACCAGTTAATGCACACAAATTTTGCCAGCGGTCATCGAGAAAAAAATCAAAACATTGAACTGACAGAACGGAGTTAGTTCACACGTCAAGATCATTTGGTACGAGGTGTGAATGCTTTGTCAAATAGCCACTAATTAATTAGCCAATCAACAACAAATCAGCGCTAATTGGAGCCTAACATTTCAAAAGGGCACATAACTTTTGTAAACAATAGTGTATCTCTTTCACTCAAATGACAGTTTACATAAGGTGTGAAAGGGACACACTCTAGCCTAAAAAAGGTTATGTGCCCTAATGAAATGGCAAACACGAATTGATTTTCGCTAATAATCGATTAGGTTGGTCTAACAAGTTCAAAACATTGTAGCTCTGACTACCCTATCAAATGTTATTAGCACTTAAGTGTTATTCGATAAGTTTTTTATCAGACCTTGCCGATGAGCCAGTTATATTGAAGGTCTGAAAACCCTATCAAAAGAAATGAGTAATATAGTTGATTTGTTAAACATGTTGAGGAGGTATGTTCCTATTTTGACTGAATGTATTTATTTACTTTATGAATGCGAGGAAGGCACCAACCACCTAAAGGTGGATTAAGTAACGTTTTTTTTATAAAAAACAATTATTTTAGGTTTACAAATTATTTAGTACATGTTTTGTAGAGAAAAAAATCAGCCTTTCATAACTGAAATACTTAATAATAATAGAGATATCGATTTAATCAGAAAAAAATCTGCCGATCAGCCTTAATGTGTATTCGCTGACCTCAAAATCATAAAAAAATATTCGAGTTTTGATGTATGAATACCCCAATATAAGTCCGTGATCAGATTAGCACAAAGACGAGCACCCTAGCGCGGAATTCAAATTGAGCTGTCGGCCACTGTTAATTAACTCCGTTGTAGATTCACAGTCGTCGTTGGAGTCGTCATTCGCGGCGGCGGTCGGGACGCGCTATTTATAACGATGTGTTTATTATTAATCATATTGTGAGTGGTGATACGTATCCCCGTCCCCAGTATTAGGAGAGGAGAGGGGTATGTGCAACTGGAACATCGTATTGGGAGAATCGACTTGACTGGCGGTCGGGATTGACGTATTTGCCGGGATACGACACGTTTTGCATACCGATTTGCTTGGCATGCAACCCTTGCGATATCCCATTAACGCCTTTTAGCGATACAACCATGTGGAGTTGAAAAACGAACAATCGAGTCGAGAACTGCAACGAGATGAGATTTTAGATGAGATTCCGCAGTGTTGTACTGGGAACTATGCAATTTGCATTGTTTTGGGAAACGTGAAAAGTAAAATGTGCCAAATCGGACCACTTATTAGCATAGGGTCGTTGATCGAGTTGCATGTGAACTTTAATTATATAGATCACAGAAAACGTGACTCTTAGAATTTTCCTCCTTATTTTCTTAATGATGTATTTAGCATCATGTTAAATAAATCGGTCGTATTTCTCTGTGTTGATATGACCTCACATTTTGATATTTTTTGAGTAATTTTTAAAGGTAATAAAAACTGACTGAGATATGACAATTTAAAATGCCAACCAGTCCATATAAAACGGGCGCCGTAATATCCCATCCCCGCGTTGACCAAATCGGGATATATTTGGGATGAAGACTCGTTAAACAGGTCGATTGGTTTTTAGGCTGAATTTCTAAATCCAGTTTCGTCATGTATCACCGGATATATCTTCAGAGTCTTTACCCACAAATTCTGCTAACTTTTTATCAATTTTACATGCATGCATCATCCTAATTCGGGCCATCCATAAACGTGGACACTTATTTAGACTTTCTAGACCAGTGGTCCTCAGCCAGCTGAACCTCGTGGGCCATTTTTGTATTTTGTCGTAGTACCGCGGGCCGCGGACTATTTCAATAGTTTGTTTGATGAATTTTGTTAAACTTAGTTAATTTATTCAAAATAACATCATTCATTTTTTTTTCAAAATCATTTCGCCTTGTCTGGAAGAAAACCAAACCGGTTTTTAACAGATGAGTATTCCGGCTTATTTTTTGTAAGGAAGCATTGAGAGAGGAAAAGTTATCACAATATAAACTAATTTTGAAAGTTATGACTGTTTTGAAAAAATATTAGAATGTTCTTTTGCGTTAAGTATTTCAACATAAAAAAAAAACAAAATTGAATTGACAACTTAAAATATAGTTCATTATGAGTTAGATTCCTTTTTGTATAAAATTAAATCTGTTCATATTTTTTTTTAATGGAGGATTTGAATACAGGAACAACAATAAAATGAAAAGGAAATAGAATGTTATCACCCATGTTTTTTTTTTGTTGGTAATTAAGATTAAATTGAAAATGCTGGTTTAAAATACATTTTTCATACATTCTTAAATGAATATTTCTATGATATTTTATGACAAGCAAATGAAAAAAATGCATCAACTCCAAACATATGGTTGAATTCAATCTTCTGCAAATTTCAAAAGATTCAGATTTAGATTCAATTTCTCTGATTTTTTATAGTTGATTTTGAATCGGATCTCGTTTTATTTTGGTATCATTTTATTTCGATTAAATTGCAGCATTTACATTCAAAACGATACAAACCGCAATTGATTACATCTCTGAGTAACAATAATAATTTTTCGAATGGAAATTTTAGCGAAAAATAAAAAAAAATCCTATTATAATATTTTGCTAGTTTACAAGCCAAATAATTTTGGTTCAAACATTTGGTTTATTAAAAATATACTTTAAAATAAGGATTTAAAATTCTATCATGTTCGAATTGTTTTAAATTTGTATGAAGCTTCAACCGCTTCTTTGTTTTTTCAATGAAAATAATTTCTTAAAAATTATGTGTTCTCTTGATTTCTATAAATGATTCATATTCAAAGCTTGTAACTTCGAGCAGCGTTTAAGAAAACTTTTCCTTGATTTGAAATTAATTTTAAACAATTGCAGGAAGATTAATTAAATGCATTAAAATTGGGCCGCAGTGTGATGACCACT
This sequence comes from Culex pipiens pallens, assembly GCF_016801865.2. Classification (NCBI taxonomy): domain Eukaryota; kingdom Metazoa; phylum Arthropoda; class Insecta; order Diptera; family Culicidae; genus Culex; species Culex pipiens. The sequence continues at coordinate 43,353,745 of NC_068939.1, forward strand.
ATTTTGACATTTCTAGATTAAATTTTCAAAACAACCTATCCCTCATGGGTTTCCTATGCAGATAGGGCCTTTTGAAAATTTAATCGAGATTTCAATGTTTTTTTTTTGGGAAAATCCGTACAGTTGAATTGCGATCGTTAGTTTAGCATAGCATAGCATAGCATTGGTGTCTACCCGTAGTTGCTACTCTGTTATTGACCAGGACCTCCAAGAGTTGCTCCGTGGACCACAGATGAAGAGTAGGAACCAATCATCACCACTTCGCAACTCTCAAATGTCCCTATCATGCTAGCCAATCACAGCGCCGGCCACGACCAGTGGTAAGACACGGGGGAAGTGGATAAGAATTTTAGTCCGATACTTGAGTGATGAAGACCGCTAAATCGGCTGCGTCTTCGACAAAGTATCACGTGAGGTTTGAGGGTGTTAGTAAGATGGGTGTGAAGCCAGGATTCACCGTGGTAAGTGATGCGGCCGGTCAAATCTATTTATAGTCCTTAATTCTTCGTATGTTCTTGGATTCATTTTTTTGGAAGCTTTCCAATTCGGTTCACCAAGCTTTTTGTGGTGAATTCTGGTCGTGTTCAAAGTTCAATATTTGCCTAACAATTATGCAACCAGTGTCCTTGAATTCAACTTGCATTCAATATTGCATTTTTCCTGTTCTTAGGTTCACACAGATTCCAATCAAGTTTCTTGGATTCTTATAGCATTCTTAATCCTTCTAGACAACTAAGCCTTGATGGTCTGGTGGTTAGCATTTTGTCTGCTGACCCAAAGGACGGGGGATCGAACCCCGCCGCGAGCTAATGAATTTTTCGTTCATATTCAAGTGTTCATAATTCCTTCTTTCCATAATTTCTCGATAGGAGCAGATGGGAATCGAACCCAGAACCTTCCGCTTACAAAGCGAACAGCGTAACCATTCAGCCACGCCTACCCCTTTAGTTGAATTGCGATCGTTAGTTTTCAAAAAAAGTAAGATACGAAGAAAAAAAAATTAGGGAACAAAAAACTTGGCGGAACTGTACATCGAAACTTCACAAAAATTTAAAAAACTTTAAATTAACTCCAAACATGATAGAAATGATTTTCAACGCAAGAGAATGCATTTAAAAATTGATTTCAGCTGATTGAACTTTCCATTAAAATAGTACACAACAAAAACTTTGATTTGCAAATATTTGCAACGGCCTAATTTGCATGGCATTAGGAAAAAAGTCAAGTCCCAAAGTTATTTCAAATTTAAAAGAAGTCTCAATGTCCTTTGAAACATAAATATACTTTCAAGTACATTTTTATAAAAGTGCTTTAAGGGTACACAGCAACCAAGGAATTTGTTTTTTTCTAATTCTAAAATTGGTGAACTTACGGACCCAATCCTGAAATAATTTAATTATAAAAATTGAAAAAAATGCTGTTAATCTTTACGGAAACAGTAGCTTCGGAGATGAATAAAAAATCATATCGATTGTTCCCGTAGTTTTCAGGATACTGAAATAAATGTCTGTAACAAAAAATGGGTGCAAAAGCTCTGGTTAATGTGCACCGTTGAATTACAATAATTTTACAAAGAAATTTGAAGGAATTTGATTTAAAAACGTTACTTAATCCACCTTAAGGTGATTGGTGCCTTCCTCACATTCATAAAGTCAATAAATTCTGTAAAAATAGCAACATTCCCCTTTAACATGTTTAACAAATCAACTTTATTACTCATTTCTTTTGATAGGGTTCGCAGACCTCAATATTTCTGGCTCATCGGCAAGGTCTGATAAAAAAACCTATTCAACGATAGTTCGCATGGCCTCCAAAAAGTGTATAAATAACACTTAAGTGCTGATAACTTTTGATAGGGTTGTCAGATCTTCGATGTTTTAGGCTCATTGGAAAGGTCTTTTTAATACCTTTCTGAAAATGTATATCATGATAGGTTTTCTTGCTAAAACCACCCTTTTTAAAATCTTCCGGACATACGCCAAAATGGGTTTTAAGAGTAACTTTTGAAGTACTAAACTAAACTTGCTGATTTTAAATAGAGACCTATGGGACCCCAAAACGGATCGAATGAGACTAAAACGGTCAAAATCCGTTCATCCAGTCCGGAGATAATCGAGTGACATTTTTTTTGTCCACCCACCTATACACATCCACACAGACATTTGCTCAGAACATGATTCTGAGTCGATATGTATACGTGAAGGTGGGTCTACGAGGTCAAATTAATAAGTTCATTTTTCGAGTGATTTTATAGCCTTTCCTCAGAAAAGTTTAGGAAGGCAAAAAAACGGGACAAAATTAGAAAAATCTCGGTTTAAAAAAACGGGAATTCTTTCCCGGGATGGACGCACTACACTGCAAAATTTAGGAGATTAGTTATGCCATCTAGAAAGATGTAACTGTAGTTGTTTTTAGGCAGAAACCGAGAAGAATTTCTGAGTCAGACAGATCAATGTCCGGCCATGTAGAAACGATACTGAATGTTCCGGATACCGGTTCTGGGGGTTCAAAACTTCAAAAGTCATAAAACTGATTGGAAAAATATTATACTCCTCAAAATTTACTGCAAATAAAATAAAAATAAGTCATTGTTGCCAATTTACCCAAGCCTCCCCAAGTATGGCCAATCCGGTTGTTCCGGATATCGGTTTCCATGAGGAAATTTTTCAGGACCACTCGAAATGGTCATGCGACACTTCTAACATCGTGGAAACAGCCAGATATTTACTCTACAACTCTTGTCAAGTGACCTTGAAAAGATCCATTCAAAACATGGCTACTCCAGATGCTCCCAGAAACCCAGCCAATATTTTCGAATGCTGCGAGAAATTATTTAATTAGTTGTTGAGTATTTATTTTAATAAAAAAAAGAAAGAGGATCTTGTTGATATACACTTTAGACATAAGAAGGCCGAGAGAGAACACTATCCAATTTAAATGAAAGAAGAAAGTGCGTATTGGCTTGCGAATAAACCACTCGCAAGCATACCAACAAATAATTGTGTAATCGACCTTTAGTAACGGTTAAAGTTTTATTCCACATCCAGTACAACCATAAGCAGTTCCGGGGACAGAAAGTACATCCTTCTACATCCCAACCTTCTTCTTGCTCTTGCTCCTCCCCCTTGCAGTACGAGAACATCCTGGCGATCCACGACGAAACCGGGTACAACCTGCTGCAGAAGAGCGTCGGCCTGAACCACATCGAGCTGGCCCGGTGGCTGCTGCAGCGCCACCGGCCGGACGTCAACCGGAGTTCCTGCTCGCTGCCGCTGCACATTGCCTGCCTCAAGGGGTAAGTGATTTAAACTTGGAAGGAATTTTAGTGATATTTATATTATTATTATTTTTTCTCGTAGATATGAGGAATGTGTGGAGCTGCTGCTCAAACATGGTGCCAGAATCGATACCGAAGCGAGGATGTGCTTCCCCGGTGCTCACTCCCACAACTGCGAGGAGAGTGGAAAGTATAAAAGTGAGTTTAGTTGTTTCCATCAATATCTTAGAAGTAGGACTAACATTCCCTCCCTTTCCAGATCAAGGCGACGACGTGGGCGTCTGCGAGCGGTCCAACACGAAGCTGCAGAACGCGGTCTGCTACGCCATCGACGGCGACCAGATCAACGTCCTCAACATCCTGGCCCAGAAGATGGAGGAACCGTGGATGCCGTTCCGGGTGCGGAAACCGCTGCTGCACATCGCGTGCGAGCGGGGCGCCTGGAAGTGCGTCCAGCATCTGGTGCAAACGCGCTCGGACGAGATCAACCTCATCAAGGACGAGTACTACCCCATCCACCAGGCCGTCCTGCACGACGGACGCTTCCTGGAGCTGCTCATCCAGCACGGTGCCATTACGACGGTGCGGACGTGCACCCAGCAGATGACGCTGCTGCATGTTGGTAAGTTGCTCCTTCCTTCCGTTTAAAGATCATCACTTGAACAACGACCCACCTTCTCCTTAGTTATCCTGGGGGCGCGCAAAACCGCCGAGGACACGCTCAACACCATCCGGATACTGCTCGAGCGGGGCTGCAAGGAGCTGATCAACACGCCGGACTCGATCGGCAACACGCCGCTGCATGCGATCATCATGCGGTACGCGCTGGAAGAGGCTAGGTTTGTATCACATTATTTTCATTGAATAAATTTAAAATTAACTTGATTGCCTTTCGCTGTGGCAGGTACGGCTACGACAAGTGGAATAAGTGGGACGTGCTGCATCTGGTGCGCTTCCTGCTGCAGAACGGTGCTAAAAGCTCGATCAACCAGGCCGGGAACAGTGCGCTGGCGAGCGTCTTTCGCCACATCCGCGACTGGGAGGTGTGCTACGAGCTGCTGAACATGCTCATCAAGGAAGGAGGTAAGCGGTTTTGTTGTTGTTTTTTTTGTGTGTGGAAAATCTAGAAATTTAAGTTATTTCAGGTGATCCTAACATTGTGGGAAGGGACGGGTCCGTTCCGATCATGGTCTGTCTAGTGCCACTGATCAACAAGGATCCGCTGCATCATTTTACGCACTCGATGAAGGTAAGTTAAATTCAAAACAATCGAGACTACCGCCAGATTTCGTCTTTAGCATCGAACTTTAAATTTAGGGTTTCTTTCCTTATTTCAATCTATATGAAAATGAAATGGCTTTTTAAGACATGAGACGTTAGAAATCCTAATAAATTTCAGATGATAATTGTGGCTTGTATTTGACCCAATTTTTTTATGAATAAAAAGATGGTTATTTATTTTTGACTGAGTTTATCGAACAAATGATAACAAAACATATAACTTCAAATAACAACAAGGCCAGCGTATAGTTATGATTCTGATTCTGTTTCATTTTGCCAAATTGGTTGAATATTTAAAAAATGAATCCAACTTCAGTTTGGCATAGTTTTTATGTGTGGTCAATTTGTTTGAATGTTCATTCAGTCATTTCAAATATTGTTTCCAAATGTTTGATCCCCTTAAACTTTTGTGTGATAAACTATAGATAATAATACAAACATTTTTTGTTCTGAATGAAAAAATGGAAAAACTGTTTTACGCTTTAATAATATTTCAAAATCTTGAAATTGTAAATAAGGCTGGTAAAAAAAAATAAATTAATCATTTTGTTTACTTTTAGATATGGTCACTATATTAATGAATTTACGAAAGTATTGTTTTTTTATGAAGTTTTACATCTTTTTCCATTTTGTACTCTCAAAATTCAAAATTTGTAAAAAGTTTAAAAAGCCTTCACTTGATAAGAAATTTATTCATAAACGTTATACAATGTATTCTCAATAGCTTGTAAAAGATTTTTCATTTTTTTACGGGAAAAATTTAATTAAAATTTGCATTGGCTTGATTAAATTAATAAGAATTTGTTTGAGCTATAACAAATAAGTTTATAGAACTTTTTTTCTAGAAACATTCGTATGAAATAAGTGATTTATTATTAAGTGTTGTCAAACTGAATTTTTCATTCAACATTCAACATTTAAATACTGGCACTTCGATAAATCGAAATTGATTCATAAAATTAAATATCAAAATTTATAAAATTTTAAAGCATACTTCGTAAAACATCATTCAAACGAATTCATAGATATTTTTAAATTCTTTGAATGAATATTATTATAGAGAATATTACTTTAATCAAGTGAAAAGATATGTAAAGATTTGATAAAAATATAAACATGAGAATAAAATTTAATATTTTGTTGTCTTTAATTTTTTGTCATCTTCATTGCCAGTTGAAACGAAGTTTCAAAAAACTTTATGTTTGGTTATTTTTAAAATAAAAATTGAAATTATAGGTATTGTTACGCTTTCGGTTATTTTTCAAAGTCTGATGATTTATATTTTTACTCAAAACAATGGTTTTATTTTTGAAGAAAGTTTAAAGGTTTTAAGAATTTATTATTGGAATTTAAGTTTTTTTTTACTTAAACTGTTTGATTTTTTTTAGAAAATTGTCCAACGGTTCATATTGACTTTTTATAAAGAGTTTTTGAAATTAAATCATACTTCAGAAAAAAAATACTTATTTTTTGAGGTTCTGGAAAAGTCGGGAATTTGAAAATGGGATTTGAGTGGTCACTCTGACTTAAAAGCTTTAAAGCACCAAAATAATAATTATTGTTTGAGTTCAGACTTTTTGTCATACAATTTTTTGAAGAACTTCGAAGGCGAAATAATATTTTTTTAAGCCATGTCGAAATGTTAGACGTGATAACGTTTTAAGTTTTCATTCTTCGAAAAGTCATATCTCAACAACCAAAGCAATGATAAAAAAGAAATTTTTTTCCAGCTACAGTCCAGACTCGATTATCCTACTCTAAAGTGATTTAGAAATATTGAAAAAATGCATTCTGTAATGTAATAAGCAATCAACTATTCAAATTTGAATAAAATGGTGTCGCAGAATTCGAATTTGATGTTAAAAGCAAGAAAATAATTTAAAAAATATTTGTTTTGTTCGTGGTTCAATTATCCGAAGTCCTTCGGATAATAAAACTTCGGATAATCGATTCTGGACTGTTTTTGAAAATATTTATTTCACAGCTGGATCAGAATGTACACTATTAAAAAAACTATTTTATTTAAATTGACCACAAAATTGTACATTTAAAGAATTTAAAAAAAATCTCAAAAAATCATAGCCTGTTCGAAATACAAAACTTCTGTTCAAATAGTTCTAAATTTGACACTAGCTATCACATAAAAATAATGGTAACGGTAATGTTTTCCGAATTTAGTTTTTGTAATGGGTAATTTTCTCAGCCAACTCCCTCAGCAGTTGCCCCGACCCCTCTTAGATTTGCGCTAAACTTTGTCCTAACGGGTCATTTTGGGTCCTGAGCATCAATCCGAGGTCCATTTTCGATATTTTGTGACGGAGTGGCGGTACCAACCACTTTCATTTTGAATATTCGAATAAAGACATGTTATTCAACAAATTGCAGGCTCCAGGTAATTTTCGAATCTGCTATAACCCAGAAAGGTATTTTTTTTATTTCTGAAGCAACACGAAGAAAGGGCGAATGGAGCGTTTTTTTTATTACGTAACGCAAAAATTTAGATTTTTGGACCCCGTCACCCTCCTCGTAACAAAATTTTAAAACAAATTTAATAAAAATATATGGAGCGTAAGCACATGTAGTGTAGTGTTTGTTTTTTAACTTTACGGGATTATTTTTAACAGTCTAGCAATGTTTTCCAAAGTTTCAAAGCAGACAAGTACACACATTTTGATGTAAGGGAGCGGCGTCATTACGTAACGCAGTTGTGGTTGAAGAAATGAAGACTGTGTTACGCTTCATACAAAATTAAAAAAATGGTATGGTTATTTTTTTTCGAAAGGAGGGGGGGGGGGGAAGGCGGGGGCAGTGTGGGATAGGAAAGTTATGTGATTGTAGACGGTATTGTTTTGATTCGCAGCATGAGGAGTCAACACTTTACAGCACTTAACTTATAACCATAACGAGTTATCACTCTCTTTATGAAAAAAAAATTACTGATCTACATCACATTTTGTGTAACTTTCTGCTTTACCAACTTTGTAGAACATTTTTACACTATAAAAAATATCCCTTCAGAAAACATGACATTTTAAAATTAACATTTTTGTTCTGTATGAAAAAATACCCTTCTGAGTTATTGAGTTATTTTAATAACCATAACCTACAATTTTGCCGAAGTCACCACATCGATTTTAAAATCCCTTCTCAGTTATGGGTTTTTTAACGTTTTCATAGCACTTTTATTAAATATTTTGTATGGAGAAACCAATGCATTGGTTGACAAAAAAAGCTTACCTTAAATACAAAAGAAGTCAATGGACAAATAAAAAAAACCATTGAAAAGTAGAACGCTCTTTTAGTCGACTTGGTCTTATATATGAATAGTAATCTAAACATCGGATATTCGAGCACGGTGTGTTTTTTAGAACAAACTAATGATAAAAAATTCGGTATGTCTGATATTTGGCACCGTGAAAGAAGGGCTCTTTCCCGACATTTTGCGGGGTATACCGAAATATTTCGTCGGGGGGTCTAGAGCAACTTTTTTTTTGAAGATTATTTTTCGATTTTATGGGATATTTGTTCAAAAAAGTCACAGAAAATCGGTGCATTCATGTTGATATCACTCAAACTTCTTATGAATATGCCTTGGGGACTCTAACCAACTATATTTGACCCATATTTGACCTCCACAAAAAAAATCGAACCAAATTTACCAGATTTCTAGCATTCTTTGAAATTACTCCAAAATCCAAGCTGGAAACCCCGATACGACCGAAAATAAATCTTTTCTTTGTATAATTTGGCATGAAAATACAACAACACATTGCCCGGATACGAATTTGAGCATCAACCAATGCAAAACATGGATTATTTAATAAATAAGCTGTTTATTACCCAATAGGTTCCGAAAATTATTTTTTCAATCCTCTGCCACATCACACTATTACATTTTAAAACATTTTAGAATCAATCACATTGTAGAGAACAGTTTTCTGAACAAGTTCCATAAAATAGAATCAGTTTTGGTTCAATATAAGCAGAGATATGCCCAATTTCCTGAAATAAATAGTGCCTTTCTCCAAAATTTCTTAATTTAATTACCTTTCACATGATGGGCACTGCCTACTAAGATATTTTTTATGATGATAATATTTTATTGAAACATTAAAATTATAACAAGTTTTGACGAAATTTATGAAAATATTTCAATATTTTCATTACAAAACTCAGTAGGCAGTGCCCATCATGTGAAAGGTAATTTAGTTACGAAATTTTGGAGAAAGGCACTATTTATTTCAGGAAATTGGGCTTATCGCTGCGTATATTGAACCAAAACTGATTCTATTTTATGGAACTTGTTCAGAAAACTGTTCTCTACAATGTGATTGATTCTAAAATGTTTTAAAATGTAATAGTGTGATGTGGCAGAGGATTGAAAAAATAATTTTCGGAGCCTATTGGGTAATAAACAGTGTTGCGGCCGATTGCCTCAATCCGGGATGGTTTCGATGGTATTTTCGCGGGACTGTAAACCACGTTCTGGCACGGCAATAAAACACTCGTTTTTCTCTATAAAACTCTATCGACCGATTTATTTACACGACTTGACTCTACAAAATTGGCGAACGGAATAATATTTTCTCTGCTTGCTGTCTCTCTCCTTCGTTCTTTTCGCGCGCTTCGGTTCGCGCGCAAAAGTCAATCAAGTTGCCGTTGCTTTTCGCCGCTGACGTTTGACAGCGCAGGCGGGGGGTTTGCCAATCGCAGCAATCCGTGCTGCCATCTGTCGGGATTTTTTCAACTCTCAATTGGAGAGCCGAGGAAGCGGACGTGTGCGCGACATTCTCCCGCCCGGCTGCGAAGCTGAAATCGCCGATATTCTCCAAGCAATTCCGAAACTTCTTGAAGAGCTGAAGTTTTCGGAGGTTGCTTCAGCTGGGCATTGTTCTTTGAGCTGCAGTTTGGTTTGGAAGCTGTTTTGCCGATCTTCAAGTGTGCGGGCTCTATTGGCAGGTCCTCTCCAGGCCGGTCCGATCGATCGCCGTCCAACTCAGAAACAGTGTTTCCGATCGGAATTTGAACCACGCTGTGATCGCTCTCGTCATGTTGATGGTTTGTCGAGCCTTGATTCTCGATCTCTTTGATCTCGGCGGAGAAGGGTGTTGAGTCAGTCAGCTCATCAACTGGCTCCAACTCCTCTACGGTCTCTTTCGAGGTATCCAGACGCGCAAGATTGGAGTGGATAACAGAAAGACTCACCTGGTCGAACGGGTTGTAGGTTCCCGTGACTATCCAACCCAGATCTGTCTCTCGGAGCGTGACGGTACCGTTGCGCAGCTTTACCTTGTTCGACCTCAGCAGATCCCACACGTAATTGGACGCCATCACCAGGTCGATGTCGTTGGGTTCGAAAAACTGCGGATCTGCGAGGTGTACTCCACTTGGAATTTTCCATCCGGACGTGTCGATTTTCTCGGACGGAATGATCCCGGTTGGCTTCTCCGAGATGAGGCAGGAAATGCTATCCCGGAAGTTGATGTACCTCGAAGAGAAGTTCAGGTTGACACTTCTCCTCGCCGGTGTCTTTACGGCGTTCGCTCCGAGAACCATCACGTTGCACTTCGTAAGCGGTAGCTCGAGCTTACGTGCCATCGCTGCTGACAGGATGTGCGCTTGCGATCCGGAGTCCAGGAGTGTGCGACACGGATGCAGTCGACCGTGCTTGTCCACCACGTTTATGACAGCTGTCTGCAACAGTACAGGTCGGGAGGTTTGCAGCAGCCCACTGTTACAGCACGACGTCGTCTGCTCCACGCTGGTATCTGCGTTCACGTTGCTGGAACCACTGTCCGCTTGCTCAGTGGCTTGTGGAGGCTTGGGAGCAGCCTCAGAATTTGGTGAAGCTTGTTCTTTTGGCGAGTCCATGTGGAGTAGATTGTGATGCCTTTCTCCACACCTACAGGTCCTCTCGGAGAGACACTTCTTGACCAGGTGGCCGGTTCTCAGGCAGTTGTAGCAGACTCGTGCCTCTCTCACCTTCTCCAGCCTCTGCGGGACAGACATGTTACAGAAGGCACTGCACTTGTAGTTCGGATGGTTGCCACCGCAAAGCTCGCACACCACCTCGCTTGAGGTTGTAGCTGCAGCGGACACATTCACCGAGGGTTTTGTGGGAGATCGCATCTTAGAGACTGTCGGCTTGACAGCAGTTGCCTCTGGGTCAGACAGCTCACATCGCTCGAGGATGTGGCATCGCTTCCTCAAGAAGTCGACGGTCGCTTGGTACGTCGGTAGCTCACCCTTCTCGATCGTCGCTTCCCAAAGCTCTCGCGTCTCACGATCCAGGGCAGCTGCGAGGATGTTGACCACGATGAGCTCCGACACTCCCAACAGCTCTTGCTTGTGAAAGCGTAGACCTTCGACGTGCCTGGAACATCGCTCAACGACATCTCGCAACTCCTTCGATGACCGCTTGTCCATCTTCTTCAGCTGCAAAATGCCTTGGATGTGGAGATCGATGATAAGCCGCGTGTTCTCGTACTGCTCTTCCAGTTCCTTCCACGCTCCCTGGTAGTTATTGTCCTGAATGGTTCGTAGGTCGATCTTCCCTTCCGCTTCACCTACGAGCGCCTTGTCCAGGTGGTACAGCTTGACGGCATCGGAGTCGGACGAATTACGCATCAAGTCCTGGAACATGGCCTTGAACTTTGCCCAGTTTTCGTAACGTCCGTCGAACGTTGGGAGTGGGGCACGCAACGCTTGCTGGTGGATGATGACTTGCTGGGCGGCTTGGGCAGCCGGAAGCATAGCCTGGGTCGACATGGTGGGTCTGTCATGCACGGTCAGCATCGTTTCCAGCACGACCAGCGTTCGATTGTAGAGTTGCTCAAATTCCAGCCACTTTGCTTCCTGCTGCTTGATACCCTCGTCTTCCTCCACCAAGTCCAAAATTTTATCATGGGTCTCGCAAAACTCACCATAGAACTTTTCCACGTTGCGCTGGTGGACTCGTAGCTGCGGCGGGGACACGTCGGCCTCACGTGGTTGGGCACCCGGTAGGGCACCGGGCTGCGCGCTCGGCTGCACGGCATGCAAAACTCGCGTGAGTTTTCCCTTCACCATGCTCCGCTTCTTGGACAGCGCCTTGATCTCACCGTCCGCCATCTTTTCCTTCTTCTTATCCTCCCACAGCTTCTACGGCGTCAGCTGTTTCACTGGGAACGGCACTTGCTCTTGCACGACGAGCTTCTTTTCTTCTTCGCTTTCCGATTCTGTGTGCAGCTTCAGGAACGACCGCCACATAGAGCCAGACCAGCAACGCTTGTGCCGTCTGCACTCCACGGATTGTTCCACTCGTGGGAACCACTACAAATGGCGTCGCTGCGCTTTTCCACTGCTCACTCACACAAACACGGAACTTCCGGCAAACACTTTGTTCTTTTTTGCGGGCTCTTGCCGCCACTGTTTCCGCCGTTACAGGCCACGGAGTCGCCTCTCGGAAGGTTCTTGAGCTTCCGGATCAACACTCGGACTCTTGCCGAGTTCTTCCGCTCGAACGATCTTCCCGAATCCGGTTTTCTCACTCGGGTTTCCGACGGTCAAATGTCCGGTACGAAGTGACCAAATGTTGCGGCCGATTGCCTCAATCCGGGATGGTTTCGATGGTATTTTCGCGGGACTGTAAACCACGTTCTGGCACGGCAATAAAACACTCGTTTTTCTCTATAAAACTCTATCGACCGATTTATTTACACGACTTGACTCTACAAAATTGGCGAACGGAATAATATTTTCTCTGCTTGCTGTCTCTCTCCTTCGTTCTTTTCGCGCGCTTCGGTTCGCGCGCAACAGTCGATCAAGTTGCCGTTGCTTTTCGCCGTTGACGTTTGACAGCGCAGGCGGGGGGTTTGCCAATCGCAGCAATCCGTGCTGCCATCTGTCGGGATTTTTCAACTCTCAATTGGAGAGCTGAGGAAGCGGACGTGTGCGCGACAAACAGCTTATTTATTAAATAATCCATGTTTTGCATTGGTTGATGCTCAAATCCGTATTCGGGCAATGTGTTGTTGTATTTTTATGCCAAATTATACAAAGAACAGATTTATTTTCGGTCGTATCGGGGTTTCCAGCTTGGATTTTGGAGTCATTTCAAAGAATGCTAGAAATCTGGTAAATTTGGCTGGATTTTTTTTTGTGGAGGTCAAATATGGGTCAAATATAGTTGGTTAGAGTCCCCAAGGCATATTCATAAGAATTTTGCGTGATATCAACATGAATGCGCCGATTTTCTGTGACTTTTTTGAACAAATATCCCATAAAATCGAAAAATAATCTTCAAAAAAAAGTTGCTCTAGACCCCCCGACGAAATATTTCGGTATACCCCGCAAAATGTCGGGAAAGAGCCCTTCTTTCACGGTGCCAAATATCAGACATACAGATTTTTTTTATCTTTGAGGTCTCGAAAAAATACACCGTGCGAGTGGACTGAAAAATAGCTTTTTATGGCATGAAGTTAGTGTGTACAAAAATCAATCTCAAACACTTGAAAATTCATTTGAATAAACAACTAAAGGAGGTATTAGACTACGTCAAACAAACAAACAAACTCGCACATTTTGACAGTTTGCCAATTTTTCTGCGTTGTTTGTTCGCCAACATTTGTTTGCAGAAACGTCAGCTTACATATATTTTACCTTGTTTGCGAGTTTGCCGCAAATTTTTTTGCAAGCTTGGCAAACTGACAAACGCGAAAAAGGGCGAGTTTGTTTGTTTGTCATAGGCTTATACCACATTGACATGAGTAATTTCTTGGAAAGATGTCCTATTTTATCTTGTTTGTTTTGAACCTTCGAGCTCATTTCTGAGCTATTCGCTATTTTTGCTTTACATTGACATGTTCTCACGTAACATGTTGAGTAATCCTGTTACAACAACAACGGCCTATCTCTTTAGACCACAATGTCACCCACTTTGTTGTAAGGTTTCCTAATCACTCAACCTATCCAAACTTATATCGGATTGTTTTTATTTATTTTCTCAACGCTCCTCCCGCACCCGTCAGGTGTGCTACCTGAACTGCATACGGATACTGCTGCAAAACGGTGCCAACCCGAACTGCTCGTACCGGGCGAACCTGACGCCGCTGCACGTGCTCATCTTTACCGTGTCGGAGAACTTTACGCTGAACTGTGATACCCAGAAGCGAGCCAACTTTGACTTTATCAAAAACATCCTGATTCTGCTGCTGCAGTACGGGCTGGACTGCAACATTACGTCGCAGCACATCCTGCAGTCGGTGATCGACATGATCGTCAACGTGCGCACGTGTCCGGATATTCTGTGCGTGTACGAGCTGCTGCTGGTGCTGATCCAGTACGGGACGGATCCGAACATTACGTTGAGCAACAAGCTGATGACGAACGGCAGCAGCAGCTCGTCGATCAACTACGTGAACGATTTCATCAACTTGGGTGGGATGAGGGCGGTCGCGGGGGGTAGCGACATCGGGGCCGGTCCCAGTGGAAGTCAGGTGGCAGGACCATCGTCCGCGGCGAACGGTGCCGGATCGGCGGGAGTCGCCAATGGCAGCGACAACCTGCGCAGTTCGTTCCGCAACAACGCACGCAACTACCTGCTGTTTTACTACATCATGCTGATCACCCGGAAGGAGTTCATCCTGCTGGACCGGGAGCAGACCTATCAACGTATTATCCACCTATTTTACTACTCGATGCGGCACGACACGCTTTTCAACTGCCTCAAGTCGCTGCACAACCTGTTTATCGCGCAGGTCCCGAACAAATCCATCGACAACCTGAGGCACCTAATCATTACGCTGTACAAGAAACCCCGCAGTCTGAAGCAGCTGTGCCGGGTGTGTATATACAACAGCCTGAACAAGAAGCTGGCCCCGAGCATAAACCGGCTCAACCTGCCACTTCCGCTGAAGGAGTACGTACTGAACTTTGAAGGGTAGAGAACACCCCACCAACCCTTTCCCAGCTGGCTGTTTTACCCTATCTCACTCTCTATGAACATAAATGTCCACGTTTTTCAGTGTTAGATATCGTGTAAATAAAGTTTAACAAATCGACGAATCTTTAAGCGAATGCGCCGTTATTCAAATGAACAATCACTACCGATGCTAAAACAGGATTAAACAACAAACAAAAAGTGTAAAATCTCTTATAAATAAAACTGATTACAGGTCAAGACAAAAATAATGTCGTTGTAGGGTAGTTGATGCAAATATTTTGTCCAACCTCTTCTTCACACACAGTACGCACGCGTCTTCCGACGCGTAGTTCCCACGTTTAAAGTCAAAGTCTCAGAAACTTTTGGCCACACACAGAGGTCACAGCAAAGGTGTGTGCGTGATCCAGTTTGGCAGTCGTCCCGTGTTTTGAACTATTACAATAGAATACAAACCAGTTAGAAATATTACATAGATTGGTGCAGTTTACTGTTTTGGTTAACGATGACTTCCTTACTTTTTACTAGGGTTAGTGAAATTTCACGATTTCGCGGACAGCGTGAAATCCGCGACATTTGGCTTTTTCCGCGAAAACCCGTGAAATTTCATGTTTGTGTGAAAATGTAACGATTTTTCTCAAAATAATTTATCAAAGTCAAAAAGGAATAAAAATAATCTTATGAACTACTGTAGAATTAATCGAGTGAATACCCTGGTTTAATTACTAATATAGGGTGATTTTTGACGATTTCGTGGACGGCGTGCAGGCCAAGGATTGATACCTAAGAGCATGCAATGGCACTGACATTGTTGCGTACTCTTCGGTTGACGTTCACGTAAGGAACACCCTGGAAGGAGCGTAACTAACTACATCCGTAGTTCTGTTAGATCATCCGAATTATCTTGATCAGAACAGTATAGCTCTGGTTCCTTGCGAGTGTCCTATTTTCTTACCTCCACGTTGGCTTGGTTTTCATGATGACCTAGCTGGTGGCCTGTGGAAACGGATCGTAAACCTTTGACCACCGCGGGTCAGAGTCGAGACGGCTAAAAGAAAGGGGCGCGACAATGTGGGAAAGGGAAGTAATTTGTGATTGTAGACGGTATTGTTTTGATTCGCAGTATGTTGAGTCAACTGCTGTGGATGTACCTGAAACATCACAGAAAGGGGTTTCTTTTCTTTTAATTTTTATCTACCATCTATCTTCTGTTTTTATTTTGCTCAACTGATTCAAACTTATTCACTGATTCTTCTGTTTACTATCCACAATTTGGTTTGGATTTTATTAACTCTTGATTCTCTTAACTATCAACGCTGTTAAATATTTATTATCTCGGACTTTCTTTTGTTTAAAACAATGTAAACATTTGTCAGTTGCACTTCAACTCTGCTCGTCCAAGGACGAGCTCATCTTTATTAAGTATTGCCATGTCGGTAGATCAACTACCTCCCTAGTATTATAATTGACTACCTATCGACTTTACTTCATTTTACCTCCTAGATTTAGTCATTGCGTTTACCTGTTGACGTACATAAGTTTTTATTGTCTTATATCGCCAAACAGAGATGGTAAATATGGAAAAAGGGCGTGTTGTGGTTCAGGCCACAACATCACTATCCCCCTCGGAAAAGGTTTTTAATTATCTGAATGATCTTTTTTTCTTTTCATTATAAGTTGTGAATACTAATACAAAACTTTTAAACCTTAATTATATGACATTTGCAGAAATGTTGTCTAAATTTGTAGAGGTTTTGTTTGATGAAGATTGTTGACATTTGTTTCATAAGTTTTCATGATGTTATTGAATATTTCTGAAATACGTTATTGTTTTGATTGGTACATAACATATTGTTTACAAAATTTACTTAAACTAATGTTAGTTGAAGGAACCGATTACCCGCGGTTTACTCGGGATTAGTGGGATACAATAAAAATAGTAAATCGTATGGCTAACAAATGATATTTTTATGTTTACTGATTTTGAATGAATTCGTTTCATATTTTTGTTTACTAAGCTATAATTATTTTTGCTTTTAATTTAATATGTTTTTTTAGACAGCAAAGATAATGTTTAACAATTGAAAGACGCGAAAATTAGGCTAATACAGTGATTACAATGAAAGATTGCAGAAAGAATATAATTGAAATGTAAAATTTGCAGGATGACTGTAGGCGTTGAAAATGTGTGAATAAACTTTGTGATGATGGTGCTGAAGATGTCTTGATGTTGTTGTTTTAGAACCGTTTCGATTGTTAACGGTTTCGTTCCGTGAATCTTTTGATGACGACCACGATCTCGACGACGATTAGATGAAGATGAAGATGGCGAAACAATTAGAATTGTTTGGTCTGAAGGTTGGAACGTGGGGGTCTCCTTCCCCCTACAAAAAAAAATGTCTTATACAGACTTTACTTAACTACATTGTATTTATTTTACTTAACTACAAATGCATTTTATAAACTTTCAAAACTTTGTTTAATGATAATCAAGATGTTTGTTTGTGTGTTTATATGTGTGTGTTTTAGTGTATTTATAATTATATTGTATGTTGAATTGTTTTGAACTTGTTTTTTGTAATTCAGTTGATACATCTATAATGTTTATATTTTCATGGATAACAACTGATCATTCTCATTTTATACATTTATGGTAACGTTATTTTTAAGGGATCTGTATATTTATAAGTATCTACGAAATTGTTTGTTTTTCCTTTTTTAATACTATCATTCAAGTCATGTTTTTTGAGTATAAAGTCACAATTTGTAATCTCCTTATTTTTTTATGAACTAACTTACATGAGCATGAGCATGAGCATGAGAGACCACCCATGGTTGTCCTTCTCCGTTGCTGAACAGGACCGTAATATCCTATCAATACAACCGACCATACGCTTGAACGATCTAATGGTGTTTCCCTTATCAACAGCATGTATGAATGCGTTGAAAAGATAAAACATCAAGATCATTAAAACTAGATCTGAAGCAAATAGGTAACAGTCATTGGCCACCAACGGCGCCCGCCATGTCAGTTTGTAGATCTCGGGGGATTGGGACGGGAATGTTAGTTAGCACAGGTTGCTACCAAGGGTGGGTTCTATACGATATCCACACCCCCACGTGTGCCGGAAAACTACTTCTACTTGGGATTTTGTTAGTGGGTAAGGGTAATGGCCAGGATTCAACATAGAGGATGATGATGCGACCCAATAATCAATAAATTTTGTTTAATGGTGTGATGTATTATGCATTCCCAAGGCAAACAGTCGGAGGATGCGGATGAGATTATTCCCGGTTATTTGGTGTTGAGTTTATCATAAATGATTCAATCTTAGACAGCCGGCTGTGGAAAGATAAAACCAAATAAAATGCGAAAACGCTAAACCGCCCGGACCGAAAAACACACACAATCGGAAACGGCAACGAAAATCCTGCGTGATGACCGCGACGCGCACCGTTCAAATCCTCCAAAGCAACTGTCAAACATTCGCGAAATCACCCGGGTCGAAATACACACAATCGGGGGGGAAAACAAAGACGGAAACGGCAACGAAAATCCTGCGTGATGACCGCGACGCACACCGTTCAAATCCTCCAAAGCAACTGTCAAACAATCGCGAAATCACCCGGGTTGAAATACACACAATCGGGGGGGGGAAAACAAAGACGAAAACGTCAACGAAAATCCTGCGTGATGACCGCGACGCGCACCGTTCAAATGCCTCCAAAGCAACTGTCAAACAATCGCGAAATCACCCGGGTCGAAATACACACAATCGATTTTTTTATGAACTAACTTACAGTAAAATAAGTAAAATGAGAGAAATTGTTATATTAAAATACTTCAAACAAACTAGTTATTATACTAAATGAAATGAACATTTCTGTTAAGATGTTTGCTTCATGACAGCTGATTTTAAATTTTTAAAAGAAAAACTTTATTTTTTTTAATCGATCAATTAGTAAACCTATTTGAACAGATTTCAATGTATATTGTTAGTTTGAATACTTTTGCACTTTCATTATTATAATATAATTATAAGATTATTTCTTGTGTCTGATTTGAAAGTGGAAAATATGAATCAATTTTGTGTGAATATTTGATTAACACATTACATTATTTTTCAGTTTTTTTATTGGAAATTTATTCAAAATATGATGGTTGTCAATTTATGTTTTAAAATTAATATATGAAAGTGATTTTTACAAACCAAATTAAATCAATCAAACTTAAATTATATCTACAATATCGATTGATTAAATTTGAAGTGTTAAAAGGTTGATTTCGATATCTTTGATATCTCGCATGTTTTTTTTCGACATACTATGATTTTAAATTAGGAAACTATTTTGCTATATTTTGAATTATTTGTAATATTTGTATAATATATATAATGAATTGTTTTACTTTTCGCTTTTTGCATTGCATATTTCTTTGTTCAATCTGTTATATGTTCTGAACCATTTATTTTTATTTTTTACGAATAATTTGTTTTGAAAATGATTTTGTATTTAGCAAAAATATTTGCTTTGGTTCATTTTTGTGTACGCTGAATGCTTTTCTTAGATTTTTGTTAGATAGAATTTTTGTTATACTTTTGCTGAACTTATATTTAAATCAGATGTATTCTCCGGAAAAATATACATGATTTTAAATATTTTGTTCTAACGATCAAGGTAGAGTAAATCTTTAACATTCATTGATAATTGATATTGGCCAGATATCAACATAATTGATGGTTAAGATATGTCTATCATGATTGTGTGTGTGTGTGTGTGTTTTTTTTGTTTATCAGTAAGAATACTGATTACTTAGATCATCTAAGTATTCTATAAATTGTTGATAGAAGTGATCATTTTTATTTAAGAAAATATTTTTCTCATTTTCAATGAAATAATTTTTAAATTTGTTTTGTTGGTAATCTAGTTTTTGACATTGTTTTTTATCTTCATTTTTTATAATTTTAATTTGCTCATTATGTTTTTCGTTAAGCTCGAAAATTTTTGAATTATTTTTTATTTCCCCATGATTTTCATATTCTGCTGTTTTTTGATTTTTATGTAGAATTGGATTTTCAGTATTGTCACAAAGGTTTTCACTGATATTTGGATTGTTGAAATTTTCAGCTTGAATATACGAGATTTCATCGTTTGAATTGTTTTTCGCTAAATAATTTTTATTTTTTGGCATACTGTTTTGCCAGTAATGATTATATTTTGTGTTATAGTTGTGGCAATTATTTGTGTTATTATAACCATTGTTGCGAGAGTTTTCATTTTGAAAATTACCATTTGTCATATTATTATTATTGTTGGTATCGTAATTGTTTATAAAATAAGGTCTTTTGTTTTTAAAAAATGGAACGAAAGTTTTACCCCTATAATTAGGATTAATTTTTGTATCTTTATAATGAATGTTTTCTCTTTTAGGAACAAAATATTTCCAATTATTTTTACCGTGAAAGTAATTCATGTTATTTTGTTGTCGGATTCTATAAATATTTTCTTGTTTTGCATCATTATTTTTATTGTGCAATGGATTAAAATTGTTACCCTTATACCTGGGATTGAAGTTTTGGAGACCTTTTTTCCCTGAATTTAAACATGGTTGAAAATGGTTTTTGAATTTAAAATATTGGACTCCGTTGTTTTGAGCTGTAGATTGTTCTAAATTTCCTGTCAATTAATGGTAGAAATTTACCATACATTTTTTTGTCACCTAAATTTAATTTTTCCAAAATAATTTTGATTTCGTCTAAAGTAGACGCTTGGCCTAAAATAATAATTGTGTCGATGGACAACAAATCTTTTATTTTCCATACAGCTTTACCCATGGCATGCTGATGGAATAATTCGAATTCGGAGCCACAATTGTTTTTTATTTTTGTCAGAATATAATTAAGTCTAGCATTGAAATCAGTCAAGGTTTCATTTTGCTTGATTGATGATGCATTCATTTCGTCTAATAATTCCAACATCAATTTTAAACTTGGTTTAAATCTATCTTGCAATAAAGATTTAAGTTGGTCCCAAGTATCAAATTTTTCGTTTTTTAATTCATATTGTACATTTTCCGAAAGTTTACAGTATTTAATCACTGTAAGAAAATGTTTCTCATTTACATTTTTTGTTGTATAGATTTCGTGAAAAAGATCCACAATTTCTATAAAGGATTTTAATTTTTGCACCGAACCGTCAAATAGTTCGATGTGTTTAAATTTCAACCAATTTTCCATGTTTGTTAAAGTTTTTTTTTAATTTTTTATTATACGTTACCAATCGTGTCCGTGTTTACTGCAGGGTTCCTGGCCGTTGATCCTTATGAAAATCACTACACTTCAGCTACATTTTTTTACTTCTGACACCAAATTGTTAAATATTTATTATCTCGGACTTTCTTTTGTTTAAAACAATGTAAACATTTGTCAGTTGCACTTCAACTCTGCTCGTCCAAGGACGAGCTCATCTTTATTAAGTATTGCCATGTCGGTAGATCAACTACCTCCCTAGTATTATAATTGACTACCTATCGACTTTACTTCATTTTACCTCCTAGATTTAGTCATTGCGTTTACCTGTTGACGTACATAAGTTTTTATTGTCTTATATCGCCAAACAGAGATGGTAAATATGGAAAAAGGGCGTGTTGTGGTTCAGGCCACAACAACGCTTTTCCACTATATTTGACTAACTAATGCTGCTGCAACAAACTGTCAGTTTTCCCTGAATTTGGTAGCAATGTCAATTCTGTTTATCATTTGCCTTTTCTTTATATATCTATTTGAATAATTTCATCTGCCTATAAGTTGTTGCTAACCTCTATTTATTAACTATTATTTCTTTCTACATCTACTACATAAATCACTATCTTTCTTTTACTACTGATTCTTTACATAGTATATTTCCTTCACTGTCCATTGCTTTGAATCTTCACCTTTTTCTTAAGCAAGTGAGGTTCGAGCCTTTACTCAATTAATGGAATGATTAAAGGATTAACACAAATATTACTATTGTACTTTTGAAAAACTTTTATAAAATGCTTAGGACCAAAATATTGTAACAAAACACCGCGACAAAAGAAATAGCAACAGAAACACGACTCAACACTAGGAAAGATTTCAGGAGAAAACAATACATAGTAAAATAACAACTAGTTTTTGAATTCAAACTAAAATAAAACAGTTTTTGCTTAAATGAAAGTTGATAGGCACACTATAAATGGTTAGGCGCTTATACTTACATCAAACCCTACGTAATGTACCACCCCCGGCCGAGTTAAAATGCGTAACCGGAATAGAAGGTGTGCATGCCTGGCACGAACACTCAAAGCGTGTTCTAGCGTGTTGCTCGTACTGACTCAAAGCAAGGGTGAGATGTAAGTGTAAGGGCAGTGCGTGTTCGTCGGGAACCTGGTGCATAAGATCGGTCAAGGCCCGTTCTTACACTGAAAATTGCGAATTGCGAATTGCGAATTGCGATTTCGTGGACGGCGTGAAATTCGTGAAATTTCAATTTTCTAAATCATTTTTTTAAAATAACAACTTAATAAATATTTCATCCAAAAAGAATAATTCATTAAATTTTATTAGTTTTCAATTAAACAGCTTGAATATATATTAGACTGGCTCGTCGCTATGTGGAAAAATTCAAAAATGATCAAATCAAACCAGAACAAAGTTTTTTTTATGCCTTTTGGGCCTCAAAACAACCCCCTAAAATTTGGGAGCGATTGGTTGCGTCCACACTTTGCGCATTGCATTTCAATTTTGTATGGGATTTAGTATGGAAAAACTGTCTTTTTTACATTTTGATTTTTATCATTTTTATTTTCCACTAAAGTTTTCAAACCAATACAATAGCGTTAAAATTGAGAAAATTCTCTAAAACTTTCTCGAAGAAAGTATTGTGCTATCTTGCTCCTGTCAAAAGATACAGCGTCCTCAAAACTCGTCTAAAACGTGTTTTTTACTCGGAAATCACGTTTTAGACGAGTTTTGATGACGCTGTATCTTTTGACAGGAGCAAGATAGCACAATACTTTCTTCGAGAAAGTTTTAGAGAATTTTCTCAATTTTAACGCTATTGAATTGGTTTGAAAACTTTAGTGCAAAATAAAAATGTAAAAAAGACAGTTTTTCCATACTAAATCCCATACAAAATTGAAATGCAATGCGCAAAGTGTGGACGCAATCAATCGCTCCCAAATTTCAGGGAGTTGTTTAGGGGCCTAAAAGCAACCGAATAAAACATGTTCTGAAAAATCGACCATCTCGAGCCATCCTAATTTATATGTATGTCAAATTGATATAAACCATTTGAAGATATGTTCTGATTTTTGAGTTTTTTTAGAAGCTAACTAAATTTAGTAATATTTTCATTCGCTGTATTAAAAACTTTACTGCTATTTTATTTGCAAGGTATACTTTTGAAAGAATTAAAAAAATGAAGAGTATTTTTTTTTCTTTGGAATCACATTTTAAAAACATTTAAAAAAAATTTTGGGCCTGTTGAGTTTTAACGATATTTGTTTATTTGAGTGGATAATTCCCGTGAAAGTTAAAAAATACTCCTTTTTTGTTTTCTTTTCTCATTTAGAATAAAAGTTTAGATTTTGTTTAAAAATTATAAAAGTGAGCTAAAACCCCAAACAAAAATTTGTAAAATGGGCTAAATGTCGCAGAAAATTCAATTTATTTACTCATTTTGACTGGACAAGATTGTTAAATCTTGCTTTGATATAAAATTCAATAAGTAAAATGATGTAACGGAAGTAAATTAGCGAAAACATTTTAGCTTTATTAGTCGAATATTAAAAGAGCAGTTAAGTTATTGGGAATACGCGTGCCCTACATTTTGTTTCAAAATTTATATATCCATCCATATCCATATATCCATAAACCAGAAGGATTTTTTTTTGAAAATTAGGAGAATTTTTTGCGTCGCATTAATTTTTTTTAGTTTATTGAAGAATAATATATAATGAAGCATAAAAAGTAGTTTCTGTGATTTAAACATAGGATTTTCAGAGTTATTTTAACATTTTTCAAGTTCCGCGAAATTTGCGTGAAATTTTGTGTTTTGAAATTGAGGTCCCCGTGAAATTTGCCATTTTCGAGCGTGAAAAATTACTTAGCCTACTTTTTACCGATGGCACGCATTATTTTATTTAAAAACACGTTACTTAATTCACCTTTAGCTGGTTGGTGCCTTCCTCACATTCATAAAGTGAATACACTACACAGCCAAAAAAAATGTAGAAATAACACTTATTTTTATCAAAATATCTGAGATCTAGCCTGAAAAAAGTGTATATAAAAACACTAAAGTACTTACAACATTTGATAGGGTTGTCAGATCCTCAATCTTTTGGAATTGTTTGAATGGTCTTTTGAATACCTATCCAACGATGGGTTGCATGATAGATCCGGACAACTTTTTCATCAAAATATTTGAGATCCGGCCTCAAAAAAGTGTATAAATAAAACTTAAGTGCTCATAACTTTTGATGGGGTTGTCAGATCTTCAATCTTTTGAACGCGTTGGAAAGGTCTTTCAAATACCTTTCTAACAATATATAGCATGACAGGTTTTCTGACAAAAACCACCCTTTTTACAATCTTCCAAAGTTTAGCTAAAATCGTATTCATATTTTTCGGTGCATGGACTTACAGACATTTCGAGCCAAACATTTCATTAGGGCACAAAACCAAAATCATTAGTACACTTTCCTATTGAAAAAATCAAAAACTCAAAAGGGCACATAACCATGTTCACTGCAAACCAAAAAAATGTTCAAATGTGCCCTTTTATTTTTCGTTAGGTTCTCGTACTTGAGTAACTTTTTGTGTTATAAAGTGAACTTTTCATACATTCTAAACACTAATTCACTTAAAAAAAAGTTTGGTTCACTTTTCACCAAGGATTTCTGCAGAGAAAAACTTCGTCAAAAAACAATATTTAATACGGTCCCGCGGCTGCTGTTCAGTACACTTTTGAAGAATTTTTATGTTTCACATACCTTATCTACACTATTCAATCACAAAACTTCACCAATAATCAAAATTTCTACTGAATTCCTCATTATTTCTTACTAAACAAAAGGGCCCGTAAACATCATTCAAAACAACAATCCGGTGACAGCGTTTTAGTGACCTTTTAGCTCTCTTCGAAATTGCATTTAGAAAGGGCCCATTATGAACAACAGTTGGAAAGTTAAAAGGGCCCAATAACGATTTTTTTTAAATTATGAGTTTTATTGCGAAAATCAACAAAAATTAAGAAGCATTTAAGCAGAGTTGAGGATAATGATGTGTTTTATCGTATCATCAGTAAAAATACCATCAGTCAAGCTTCTTTTTTAAATAGGAATTGAAACAAGTTGTCAACTTTTTGCAAGCGATTTTCTCGAATCGCGGTTTTTGGTTTTGTGCCCTAATGAAATGTTTGGTTCGATTTGTTCACAGACATTTGTTCAGAATTTGATTCTGAGTCGATAGGTATACGTGAAGGTGGGTCTACGTGTCGAATAAAGAAGTTCATTTTTGGAGTGATTTTATAGCCTTTCCTAATTGAGGTGAGGAAGGCAAAAACTCTTTGACAATTTTTGTAGCACTTCTTTTGGATTGGTATACCAATTCTGTAATTTGATTTTAAAGTGGAGAAGTGAATTTGACCTTTTTTGATAAAATGCATATAATTCCATTTTTTTTTAAGTTGTGATATTTTACAAAATCAAACAGAGAACTTCTTTCAATAATTCGTACATTTATTTAAAATACATACAGGTCATATTCGCTAAACCACAATTCGGCAGTGTGGCGCGTCAGGTTGTCTTTCGCGCTTACCAGCGATTGTCTGAATAGTTTCGTTTCTCTGCCTTTTATTCAGCGGTGTCTAGTTTACGGTATACAATCATAAATATTAGGTTAAATAAGTTAAAAACGACATTTTAGCTGCCAATCGATTTTCGCCTTCCCGTGTATCGATTCACTCCAAACGTTTCGTCCTTTTCGCACAGCCTGAGGGAATTTTCCTGCTTTTAATACGATGCTTAGTGGAATTAGCTTGGTAGCGCGTGCTCTCTCTCTCTCTTCCCTGCGCTACCAATTGTCGAAATACGTAATACTTATTTGGCAAATAAGGTTGTTTCGTTGGTTTACCAGCTTATGGCCTACACTCGTCCTATACGGGTTTAGGAACTGTCGTCTCATTTCACGCGCTTTCGCTCGCTCGCTCTCACTCACACTCGATCCGATTTTTGGTTTTCAACCGTTCGTCGTCCATGAAAAAATGCTCGATGGGTGCTAAAATGTGCGGCTAATATACGAGTACCTAAACTAATACATCATCCGATACGGTTGACTAGGTTACGGGTAGTTCTGTTTCCCTCTGCGGCAGCAGCAGCAGCAAGAAACAAAAGTCTATTAATCTATCTCCTATTACGAGTTGAGGGGGGGACCTGCTATCGTTCTCACTTTCTTCTGTACAAAAGTGCGAAGCAGGTAGGTAAATGTTAGGATACAATTGGCGTCACTTTTTTGTTTAGACGCAAGCGGACATCTGATCTTGCCGCTGCTGCTGCAGGGAACGCACCGAAATGCGCGATCGGATCGAGCGATTGAGCATGCTGGAACGAAGTTCGCCACGCGTCGATGCCCGCAGCGAGGCGCCGACCGAGGTCTTGGAGGTAGCGCGCGTAAAACGCTCCACCGGAAGGTCGTCCACGCGGTCGTCGTCGTCGTCGTTGATTTTCCTAGAACGAAACGAACGCGGAAGTGATTAGTTACGGGGAACTGCCGGGTGGGGTTAGTTCTGCTTACTTGGCCAAGCACGGGAAGTCCCAGATCTTTTGCCCACGTCCAAACTCTTCACCGTCGACCAGCGTTTGTGGCAGATCGTGTCCAAGGGTTTCGGGCAGCATCAGGGACAGCAGGCCACCGATAATGCCCAGGATTCCCAGAACAATCAGGGGCAACGATGGTGACACGTGCGACAGATAGACGACGAACGGCGCCACGATGCTGGCCACGTAACCCATAATGTGGATGAAGGCCACGCCCTGGGCACGGACCACCGTCGGGAGCAGCTCGGCCGCGTACTGAAGCCCGATGTTGTAGGAAATGTTCACGCTGAAACGACCCAGAATGGCGAGAGTAGCGGAGAACGCTCCAACGGGCACGGTCGTAGCGAGCAAGCTGAACACTCCACTGGCCACCATCGTTCCGCAGGCCAACCAACGACGTCCCCAGCGGTCCAGCGTCAGCGTCAGGAACGTATCGGCCGGCAGTTCGGTCGCAGCGGCCACGGTGAACGTAAAGAACAGATCCAGTCCCAGCGAGCCAACGTTACGCACGTGACCATCAAACACCAACGAAATGGCCATCCAGATCAGGATCAACAGGATCGTGATGTTGCGCAGACGGGGCGTCTTGAACAGATCCAGCACCGAGTAGTTGTTGTTGGCGGCTTCCTCCTCCTGCAGCCGGACGCAGCTGTCGCTAAAGTCCTGGTACACCTTGGGGTCGATCGTCTTCTTGTTGATCTTCTCAAATTTCTTCAGAATTTTAATGGCTTTGTCCACCTTGCCTTGCGAGACCAACCATCTGTAAGAGGCAAAACTCGTTAATCAGCACCCTTAAAAAAAATCAAGCCTTAAATCCAACCAACCTAGCGGATTCCGGTACGAGCAGCGGCGTGAAGATGGCCAAAGCGAGCGGGGCCGACGTGACGATCGCAAACAGCTTCCAGTTGGCGAGGTAGTACGCGATCCAGGGCAGCGCGCACGAGGCGGTCGTGAAGAACAGCGCGATGGACATGTTGGCGACGAAGGTGCGCCATTTGGGGCCGACGTACTCGAGGACTGGGGAAGAGAAAATTGAAAATTTAGTAAAGACGTTTTTTTCATGCTTTGGCTAACAAAACAACAAAATAAAAGGATGATTTGAAATGTAGAAGCGATCCGGAAAACAGAAACTTATTCTAGGTATAATTTTCAATCAAGTTGATTTCAGTAAATGCTTCATGAGTCAATCGACAGAAGTGAATTTAAGTGATTTTTTAGCAAGTTAATAAATTATCATTATTTTTTGTCAAGTAAGTAAATAATATTTCGGATACATAATCCGCAAAAAAACGAGTATTTTTGTCAAAAAGTCGGGAATTTCAAGCATACTTGCTTGAAAAAATATTTTTAGCTCTTGAATACTTTTGTAATTTTTTGTAAAATCGATATAATTTTTGATTCGACCAAATTATTCACATAATAGTTTGACTATTTTTACAATCAGATTGTTGCAGGATTGGGTCCGTTATAGAGGTGGGCAAAATCGCTCTTTTTTAGGAGCCGCTCATTTTCGTTCGCTCATTGTAAAGAGCGGCTCTTTTGAACGGCTCTTTCGCTCTTTTTCAAAATTTTGATAAAAAAAGCAATATTTGTGATTTTAAAAGTATTTTCATTTATCATTTAAAAAAAACTAAAAACGAGAAATTGCGCTTGGCAACCATAGGTCTTACCCTAGCAACAATTTTTAACTTACAGGTTTTTATCATGGTTCTGGAAACACGCATACAACCTAAATAGGCTTTTACGACATACTTAAAACCTAAAATGTTACTAGGGTGGCGGTCTTTATGTCAATATTTCTCGGGTGAGTTTTCCAAAAGCCGTAAGAGCCACCGTGACCTTCGACACTAATATTCGTTTTTCTCCAAATTGAAACAAAATATCATTTATTTTTAGCTTGGGGCACTTGAAAGACGTGTAGATGAACAGTCTTAAGCATTTTTGAAATTGGTTTTTCGTAAGTAGGTCGAATACCGATGGAAAAAAGGCTTTGTTTACCATTGGCTCTTACGTCTTTTTGAAAACTAATCCGAGATTTCTATTCGATCCTAAACATTCGAATAATTTTAAGGCACCCAAACTTAAATTGCTCTTAATTTTTCAAAATTACGTTTATTTGTGCCAAAATGGAACTAATGCTGATATTTTATTTGGAGAAAATACTATGCGAATTCTTTTCTACATTCTGATTTAATCTATAAAAAAGCATTTATCGGGCTACTCAAATCAGCATTCGGGTAATACTTTAATTTACGATAAGCTGTACAATGAATAGTTTTTTTGTTTAGAAAATCATTCACTTTTGGAATTTCTAAGAAAACTGAGAAACTTAAAATATGAGTTTGATAACTTTTAAGTAGTGTTCAAATAATGGCATCAATGCAATAGGCCTTCCAACGAAATCTGACGTTTCAGTTCTTAAGGTGTCGGAAAATAGCCCCTCTTTAACCTTTAAATTCTAAAGTACTTGAAAAAGTGCACCGTGGGATAATTTTGGGTTTATTTTTTTATTAGCTTCGAAATATATGAAATTGCATTTTCAACTCTCAAAAACTAATTTAATACTACTATTTGTTGTAAATTCAATGAATTATATGCAAAAACATAAAAATAGACACAAAGTTTAAAAATCATTCCATCTTGGAACGGTTCTTTCAAAACACCGGAGTTTCAAAAAGAACCGCGGCTCTTTTTTGAGAACCGGCTCTTTGAGCGTCTCGCTCTTTTTTTGCCCACCTCTAGCCGTTAGTTTCTTGATGTGCACTAGGGTGGCCCAAATCCTGGCTTTCTCGGGGCTACCCCCTGAAATCAAAGTTTGACTCATAACTATGTTCAACCCCTTCCCGTCCGAGCAAAATTTTGATTTTGCTCGCCATTTTTTACTGACTTCAAAAATTTTTATGAAATTTGAATTAATATCACACGGCGTGGCTGCAGCAACATATTATAAACCGAGATACCCCATCGGAGATTTATACGTAGAAAGTTGTGTTTTACCGGCCTGAATCAGAATCTGTATAAATCAAAATATTCTATCGGTGAAAATTGCGTTTATATTTTTTAAGGTTTTTGATTTTTGGTACGGATTTTTAACTGACCTGGCCTTTTAGGTAAACTATAATATAAATAAATATAAATGAAGAATTGGTCTTTCCAAAAATTTCGCATAAACAGTAGGGCACCTAGAAAAAAAAGACCCTTTTCTTCACAAGCGGCAAACTGTTCAATCAAACCATCCACATTAACGACCCCCGGTTTTTTTTTGTGGTCTCTATTGCAAGTTTCTGCTCGAACCTAGGAGTCCGAAGGCTTGAATGGGGAGAGCACCCAAACCTCTTTTTACTCCAAGGAACCTTCCACCCCAGTGTTTGAACTGACGACCTTTGGATTGCGAGTCCAACCGCCGCCAGCGATTCCACCGGAGTAGGCTTGGTTTGGTGTGTTGTTTGTACTTATGGCATGGAAACGACTCCTACACCTGGAATGACTTAACGGCCTAACAACCAAGGCCGGGACCGACATTTTACTTCCTCATCCGATGGAAGGTTGGAGCAGATGGGAATCGAACCCAGAATTATCCGCTTACAAAGCGGACAGCGTAACCATTCGGCCACGCACTGCAACCTGCGGCAAACTGTTATTGGGTTGTTTTGAGCATCTGTGCCAATTTCGAGTGCATTAAGTAAAGATCAACCAGTTATACTTAAGCCTCGCTAAAAAGTTGATTAAAAACATGATTTTCATACAAAACCGACTATTTTAGATCGCCAATAACTTAGCAGGACCAAGTTGTACAGTTTTGGTATCTTCGATAAAGTTGCAGAGTATTAAATTTCCTGCAAGAATTTCACTTTTGGGTATGTTTGAATTTGATGGTTTGATTTTTTCGATGTTATATGCAAATTTTTGTTTTTGATTTGCAAACATTCTTCAGGTTAGAAATGCCTATTATTTGAGATTCTGGAAATGTTGGGAATTTGAAAATGGGATTTGAGTGGCCACCCTAAGTGTCTGTAACAGATCATTGTTATCTTAACAATGATCGTCTTTTAGTACACAGAAATTAAGAATCTATTCTGATCGTCGATCTTGATTTGAAATCAGAAATGGAAAAATGTATGTTATTGTATTTTTACACAAGCTAGAAAAGTAATAAACTTTACAAACAATTAGCTACTATGTTGTTTTCCCGTGAGGTTTGAACGCCTTTGGCGGCATGTCTATGTTTTTTTCTCCCTCAACTGAATCCAACTAAATATCATGTTTGATACAAATGCCACCTGTCTGCATGTAGTTATACACCATAGACGAGTTATTTTTTGCTGCCGCATTAATTGTACCTCGCAGGACTCGACCAAGTGTTCAACGCGTGCACCAGGGGATAGTTGATTGGAAGCTTAGCTTCTTGAACTCCGATCGCTGCATTGTGGAGGGGGTTAAAACAACATAAGTTTAGAATGTACTTACAAACTAAACGTAAGTTATTAGTTGTTCACGCTAAACGAACGAGACGGATACCGACGCCATGTGCAAAGGGTCTGCATAGCTAACATGAAGGAAGGTGGAGGTACTTCCTGACCGGCCTGCCTGCAGTGCAGTTCCGACGCTGTTCGACATCACTTTTTTTTGCTGCTACACGTGAATGCCACCTTGCGTTAACGTGCCGCCTCAAGGAAGTACTCCGCTATGAAATCACGGTGGAGAATTTTCATTGATGACTTTAAGCGTAGAAATTGATCTAATAGAGCACACCACCGATAATCGTTAGAGTCAATCTGTCTGCGGTCATCAAAGTCACGTTTGATCTATATTTTTTTGCTGGTTTAGTCGCTAATGAAATGTACATGACCACATTAGCACCGAATGATTGATTAATGGAAGTTCAAATAAAATATTCATAGAGGAATGTTTTGATTACATTGATCCCGTGAGCGAGCAGGACTTAATTATTTCCAGGTCTCAACCCGTGTAACAGGCGGTCAATTAGCTTCAGGGTTGCGTGTGTGGCAATTTGTTTTCGCGTAGGAAAATCGGCCTCCACGATCTCTCGCGCGAGAAGGTGTCCTCGGAATACGCCCGAGATGGTGGGCAAGTGTTATTTATAGGGGCAAGGATCCGCTGGTTGGCTGGCGTGCTGAATGTAAAATAATAGCGTTTATAATTATGATTCGAGCTGTGGCGGGAAATGTAAACCACATTTCGTGCTTAATGATGTTTCCGTGTACGACTTAATTTGCCATTCATCAACGGGTTTATCAGTGCAAAACATTCGCCTCGTGAGAGCAATAGTCCTTCACAGCAAAAAAAAAGTTGAATTTTGGAAGGTTGAAAATTTGGTAGGTTGAATATTCCTTATTTTTTGAGTAATATTACATAAAAAATGTGTAAAAATGTGAACCTGATGAATATTCATCAAAAACTGATGAATATTCATCAATTCCTGATGTAATATTACACATTTTTTTCGCCACAAAATCTGTCACCATTTCCTGATGAATATTACCATCATTTTTTTTTCTGTGTTGTTCAGATCTAGAAATACATTTTAACTTATAAAATGCAAGATTCAATTTAATTTGAAATTACATTTCTATAACTTTATATTTATTACGCCTTCGAATCAATTAAAATTGCAAAAAATTAACCCTATAAAATTGCAGTAGCACACCTGCCATCGTACATCAACTACTGAATATAATTACTGTAAATCTCAATTAATAATCGCAAAAATCAACAATGTCTTGCAAACCGCCTACCGGACTGAACCCAGATGTCACATCATTTATGATATCGTAACAGGTAGCAGGGTTGGCAGCAAAAACCGTGCACACATCCCACCTGTATAATTGAGCAAGTAATTTTTCACAGCGTTGACGATTAAAATGGGCCCCCCGTGTGGAGTACACCAACCCATGTAGAGGTCCCCCGAGGGGACCTAACCTATAATCGTATACCCGGTGTCCCGGTGATTAATGTTCTAAACCTGCTCGCCACCGCCACCCAACTGCTGTGTGAGCTTTAAGCTCGGAAGCTTAGCTTAGTACAGTGGCGTGCCTGCTGTAGTGTAGATACCTGTCCCATTGTTAGTGTCAACGCGATTTAGCACTTCTGGGTATGGTAATTGGATCTATTAGCACCTTATCAAAAGGTTTTAGTGGGTCTTACTACCTTGCGTGACATTTATCGGTGCTAACTATGACAAACGGTCTCGACATTATCGCAATTTCACACTAGTTCGATGCATGTTTCTGTCTTGTTCGCGACTTCGCGAAATTACTCAAAATTACTTGTTTTAAAAATAACA
Organism: Culex pipiens pallens; assembly: GCF_016801865.2. NCBI lineage: Eukaryota > Metazoa > Arthropoda > Insecta > Diptera > Culicidae > Culex > Culex pipiens. The sequence goes on from NC_068939.1 coordinate 43,386,368, forward strand.
TCTCAAATAGTCCATCAAAACTCTCAAACGACAAATTCCAACATGTAATCCGCGCAACCGATACGGCAGCAATAAAATATCGCCGTTGCCAGTAATTGAGATCCATCAAAAAGTCATTAAATGCGTTGTGCCATTTGCATAACAGGAACTATAAAGTCGCGTTCGGGTTGGAATCTGGGGTGCGAAGCGAGCTGATTTGAGCGACCCGTGAGGACCTGATTTTAAGAGCGCGATAAAGAGTCATAAATCAACGCTTGACTAATAGGGCGATTGTGGAATGGTCTAACTTGAATTGAAAACATTGTTTTTGTAAAAAAAAGACAAAAATTTAAGCGATTTGAATAAAGATTATTCTTAGATATTAACTTTCGTTTTTTTTCACAAACTAGTCTGTTTTTAATGCTTTTTTTCTCTCTTTGATTTACTTTTAACTCAAATCTGGGAAACTTTTTATTTTTAAATTGCCTGAATTTTGCTATTTGTACTGTTTGATTTACCTTTTTCATTTTTGTCCTCGATTTTTTGTATTTCTCGAGTAAATTTTCAAAACAACCTTTGTGTTATGCGTTTCATATGCAGATAGGACCATTTGCAAATTGAATCTAGTTTTTTTTTTACTTTTGTCATTTAAGCAACTTTTGTTCTATGTTTTCTGTTTGTTATTTTTCTTCTATCTTTTTTTGTATTTTTATTTTCATTTATCTTTTTAAGTTTTTGTATGTTTTTATTGGTCTTAGGCCTATTCTATAACCTACAATAATTATCTTTTGTTTATATGCTGTTTTTTTCTTCAAATTTGTCCAATTTTGCCTTCCTCCCTGAGGTAAGGCTATAATCCTGCTCTAAAAATGAACTTTTTATTAAAAGCTCAAAGACCTACCTTTATGTATACATATCGACTCAGAATCGAAAACTGAACAAATGTCTGTGTGTGTGTATGTGTGTGTATGGATGTATGTGACTAAAATTCTCACTGAGTTTTCTCAGCACTGGCTGAACCGATTTTGACCAAACCAGTTGCATTCGACTTGGTTTAGGGTCCCATACAACTAGTTCAAAAGTTATGTTTAAAAATGTGTTTTCACATATATCCGGATCTCATTTATATGCATGTAAACGATGTCCGGATCCATCATCCAACCTATCGTTGGTTAGGTAATTGAAAGACCTTTCTAACGAGTCCAAAACATTGAAGATCTGGCAACCCTGTCTCGAGTTATGACCACTTAAGTGATATATTTGTACTTTTTGATACCGGATCTCACTTAAATGTATGTAAACGATGTCCGGATCCATTATCCGACCCATTTTTGGTTAGGTAATTGAAAGATCTTTCAAACGAGTCCACAATATTGAATATCTATCAACCCTGTCTCGAGTTATGACCACTTAATAATATTTATGTAATTTTTTGAAGCCGGATCTCACTTAAATGTATGTAAACGATGTCCTGATCCATCATCCGACCCATCGTAGGTTAGGCAATTGAAAGACCTTTCTTACAAGTCCAAAACATTAAAGATCTGGCAACCCTGTATCGAGTTATGACCACTTAAGTGATATTTATGTAATTTTTTGAAGCCGGATCTCACTTAAATGTATGTAAACGATGTCCGGATCCATCATCCAACCCATCGTTGGTTATGTAATCAAAAGAACTTTCCAACGAGTCCAAAACATTGAAGAACTGGCAACCCTGTATCGAGTTATTACCGCTTAAGTTATATCTGTGTACTTATTTTTCTGGATCTAAAAAAATAGCTGAAGTATGTGTCCACACCACTCATATTACCCATTGTTGGTAAAAAGTGAGGAAGGCATCAGCCATATAGGTGGTTCAAGTTAGTTTTTTTTTAATTTTGACTGTTTTTTTTATTTTTTCAAATGAAAATAGCTCGAAAATAGTTGCAACAAAGTGCGTCACAGCATAGTCTTGTACATAACAAAAATTACTGCAAACTTATATTTCGACATTAAATATTGAGAATGTAAATAAAAAACACAGCCAAAGTTGACCCCATCTTTTTTAAACACTGGTAAATTCACATAGACCAATAATAAATTAATTGGTAAATAAATTTTGATGAAAACCTCATTTTTATCGCAAAAATTACCCCTATGGGGTAATTTGGACATGCCTTGTGGGGTAATATGGACATACCTCGTGGGGTAATATGGACACCTTTTTTGGGGTAATTTGGACACATGTTGAAGAATAAGTTTAACATTTGATTTTTTGAGCATGTTTTATATCCTTCAACCTGGTTTTGTAATTGCTTTATATTTTTAAGTGTTTTTTTGCTCACAATATTTCATCAAAGGTTTAAATAATGATTTTGTGATAGAACTATAATTCAATAGGAAGATAACAAATAGTTCAGTGTAGTATACATAATTTAATCATTCATTCTGAAATGATTTAAACATTGATTCTGGATTAGGCACAAGTATAGTTTTTAGTGATTAAGGTATCGTTTAGATTTATCCAAACCAATCTTTATATAGAACTAATTAACCTGAAACTACCATTATTTAAATTTTACATTCCGTAGCCCTTCAAATTTAAATATTATTGTAAACCAGCATATAGAAATTAGAAATGTCAAAGAAATTAATTAAAAACAATCAACATTAGAGTCTAGTTGAACGCCAAATGTGCAGTAATCAGATTTTCATCCATTCGAATATTGAAATAAATTTATCTAAATTAAAAAATAGGGGTTTTGTGAAAGTTCTCATTGCTCACATTCCTTTTTGAGTGTTTTGACATTTTAAATCCCTCTAAATTTATCTGAATCCCTTTAAAAACTCAACCAACCATGAAAGTTACTTTTTTTTGCCTGACAGGTAGACTTTCAGGTATGTCCAAATTACCCCACAAGCCATGTCCAAATTACCCCCATAGCATGTTCTATCAAAAATTGCAATTTTTGATGATAAAAATGGATAAAATGCACAATATGTATACGTACATATCTCAGGCATCGTCCAAGCAACCCCCTTAAACAAAAATTGTCCACTTTTTTGCCATATAATCCCTGCAAAACCTTATTTCCCAACCCTCAAAAATTAGAACTTAAGGCAGTGCCAACCGGCCTTTGGAAACTTTTACATATTATACCAAAACTACTTAACCTATTCCGACTTTTTTGGTTTGTCCATACTCCTAGGCCATTACTAGTACTAGCCTTATCACTTAAATTGCCGTTTTCACTTTATATTCGAAGAAAAATCGATTTTTATAGGGGTGTCCAAATTACCCCCACTGTCCATATTACCCCAAACTCCCCTACTGCATTTTTCATTCACCTTAAAAATGTTTTGAAAGTTTTAAACTCATAAGGAGCATTTTAAAGGGCTAACCGAAGGTTGAGCTCTTTTAAAATAATAGTCGTGGATTTCAAAAAATGTTGTTTTCGAAAAGATCAGTTTTAATTTTACTGAATTACTAATATTAATTTTTAACATCGAAAATTAGGCCATCAGTTCCGAAATTTAAATTCAAGTGTAGTTAAATTTATCTGAGAAACGCTTGGACCAATCTTCAATGAACCTATCCTAGACGAATTTTCAGAAAATTTTAGAAAACCTTTCAATTACTTTTTTTTAGAAATGGTCAGTCATAGGAACATAAAAATAATGGTTTTAACTCGCCGACATTTTTTTCAGCAAGAAATCAATCAATAGATTCTTTTTTGGATCACCAAAACATCAACAATCTAAAAAAAAGATTTTGGAAAGACTTTGAAAATTTTCGTATTATTTCTTTGAATAAAAAGGGCTTAAAGCAATGAGGAGAGCAAATGATTGAATCGGCAAAATTTAATGTATTATGTGTTGTTGATTTAAAACATAAGACATATGAACATCCCTAAAAATGTAAATTTTTAAGAGCTATTAAGGAAATTAAGGCCGAGCCACGTAGCCCAGTGGTACGCTTCCGCCTCGTAAGCGGTAGATCGGGGTTCAAATCCCGGCTCGGACCAACACAACTGGTGATCTTTTCCCTTCTGGAATCGATTGCTTAGTAAAGGGAAGGTAGTGTATCGTCACAAACTGGACCTTATCACGACACCTTAGGGAGGCGACCTATGGAATGTTAACATTAACCTTAACATGTTAACATTAAGTTGAGAATGAAACTGCCACTGAATCCGCTTTGTAAATGCCGGCCCCGATACTCTTCAAGGGTGTTCCCCTCAGGAACTGGGAAAGATTTACTTATTAAGGAAATGTTTGCTTTCGTTTTGTTAGGAAATCTTATTTGCCAAATAAGATATATTAAAAAGGGTTCTCATATTAATTTACAATTCATTCTCCTGGCCATTTCCAGTCTGCAACAGGTGTGTGCCTGCCAGGTGCTGTGTGATTCACCCAAGATCCTCCCCCTCATCCGTTAATTTTCCCCATCAATATTCCTAACAACAAAATCAAATTAAACCACCCCTTCGACGGCAACCAGTTTGCAAATGAGATCTGTCTCTCTCTCTGTCTCTCGTGGGGCACTCAATTAGAGCGCACATTCGGTGCGCTTGTTTATCTGGGCAATTCCGGGCCGCACTTTAGCTGACATCCCTAGGTCACCTGTTGCGGGCCGGGATTGACTACAAATTGGGTGTGAATAATTCAGCAGGGAGGTGTTGTCACGTTGATTACGAGCGCCGAGTCCGGTCAACTTGTGACACCTGGTGATGGTGATCCGTCATAGAAATTAACGATTTGATTTAGTTGTTGTTAGGTGCCGGATTAAAATATTCAACCCAGGAAGGAATTAAAAACTGGATCACCTACGACAGGTGGAATTTGCGTGTTGCATTTGAATAGAGATATTCTGAGAAAAACAACATCTGGCGGGTCACCTGTTCAATTGAAAGGAATTATAATTTGAAATTGTTTGTTACACAAGAAATGGGTTTAACAGGTGCGTAGCTTATAAGAATTTGATTTAAATCTCGAACAACTTGATTTAACAAAATTTTATCTAAGTCAATTGTGTCTAATTGAAGTTTCTCTTACAAGTTATGGTCACTTGTACGAGTTTTATGGCTATTTCACCACCCGATGCAATACCTCCTCCAAGGTTCATCTGCTTATCGTGTGCCGTTCGCATATCATCGCAAACACACTCCGTTCATATGGCGGTGCATTTGCACACATTCACCGTGATCGTGGTCGACCCTGGCCTTGCCCGTGGAATCGCCAAACCCAGGCTGAGCTGAGACATGCCGTCACCGCTGCCGGGGCCTTTACTCGATCCATACAAATTAGCCCCAGCAAGCAAGCCTTCTTCAACGAACAACAGCACCGCGCTGGCGCTGGGGCATTAAACTCCAACTATTTGCCCGAAGTCCAACTGTCCTGGGCCGTTCTCTTTTTTCTATTCCACTCTACTGACTACTGGTGGACGGCTTCTGGTTGGCTTGTTCTGTGAAAAGAGGCCCGTTTTTGCAGCTCTAGTTCAAGTTCATTGACTACATCAGAAGGAGTGGGCTTCTGGTGCCGATGATGATGGTTGTTGTCATGCGGGGGACAATCGGATCGGTAAACCTGTCATTAGGTCTTCGGTTGGTATGCTCTGGTTTACCCTTTCGGTTCCAGGCAGCACGTGACTTTACGTGATATAAGTCATAAGCTGTATGAAATATCCTCAAAGATATTTTCAGATTTTTGAAATCACGGCCAAATAATATGATATAGCGCTTTTCCTTTCGAAAATTTAAAATCTGATCGTTGATTTTCAAGATAACATCAACTGAAAATTGCGGGCCAATTGGGTAGAACTCGGAAAAACTTATTTTTGTTAATTTTAATTTCTTTGAAAGTCCATATCATAAAGTCCAAAAAGCAAATTGTATAGAATTTCCACAGCTTTTCGAATATATTTTTTCAAAGATTGACAAGGATGAAAACAGAAGAATTTATTTTTTAATAATTTTATCTGTCGGCGATTTTCAGCTTAAAGGCTGATACGGAGCTCGGAAGGAATGCAAAACTCAATATAAAAAACGCCCAAGAAACGGTCCAGGAAATAGTCATGAAAAGATTTTTCTAAAGCGGTACGCAGCTGAAAAAGAACAGAACCGGATAGAAACGGAATTTGGATTTGCTTATTTGAATGCGACTGAAAATGACAATAATTTTTAAAATTCTGATTTGCCCTATAATGCCGAATCTCAAGACGCAGAATCTTCAAATTAATAGAGTGGATTTTGTTTTTTGCTTAAAAAGAAGAAACCAGAAGGAAAAACCACACACCAATTTCTCATTACTGAATTCAGTTAAATTTACTGAAATTTTCAGTAAATGAAAACTTGCTGAAATTTCAGCAAACTTTGACAGCTCCATACAAAGTTTAACTGAAGTTCAGCGAAAAACTAACTGAAAATTTCAGTAGTGCAGTTTTCAGTAAATATTAACTGAAAACGAACATCAGAATGAGGAAATCAAAAACATTGAAATTTTGTGACATACATTTAGACTTTAATTTAAATTGAGAAATTAAAAATAAAATTAAACCTAACATTTGTAAATAAAATAAAAACTAATATACAATAATCTTACAAAAATATTATAAAAAAACTAAGAAAATTCCAAAAAATAAATTTTAATTAAAATTTTTTAATTTGAATTAATAATTTAAAAATTACAAGGCTTAAAAAAACTATATTCAAAATAATCAGAAATTAAAAAAAAAACAATACAGCAATTCCCCACGAAAACAGCATGGAAAAAAACAAAAGTGCTCGGATCGGGCTCAAAATTTTTGTGGGAGTTCCCTGGCCGAAATAATTAGACCCGTATTTTTTTGTTTGGCCATTAGGGTGACCTACCCGAGCATGGGTAAATAACAAGGGAAATGCGTAATAATACCTTTCTCTGGTATCAATACCAAATTTTGGTATTCCTGGACCCTTTAAAATTTGTCTTGAGGATTATGCAAGAGCAAAATGTGGTATCATACCAATTTAAGGTATTGTTTTGATATTGAAAAATTGCAGAATTTGTCAATGGTCGAACACCACATATTGGTATTCTTTTGGTATTACAGTGTTTTATCAAATTCCTCTGAAACTATGGGAAAATTTTGACCAATTTTGATAAAATAATTAATTTTGCACTTAAATGATGTCTCAAAGCGAATGCTTTCATTGAAAACCGGAAAATTCGAACTTGATTTTAAACATTTTTGATATACCCCCTACAGAAATGACTTGAAATTCTGGAAAATTTTCTAAGTCAGGATGGCACATTTTGGTATTATTTTGGTATTAAAGTGTTTTATCAAATTCCTCTGAAACTATGGGAAAATTTTAACCAATTTTGACAAAATAATTAATTTTGCACTAAAATGATGTCTCAAAGCGAATGCTTTCATTGAAACCCGGAAATTTCGAACTTGATTTTAAACATTTTTGATATACCCCCTACAGAAATGACTTGAAATTGTGGAAAATTTTCTAAGTCAGGATGGCACATTTTGGTATTATTTTGGTATTGAAAGGTTTCATCAATTTTCTCTGAATTATGGGATTTTTATTTACCAATTTGGACAAGATAATGAATTTTGCGCTAAAATGACTTGAAAAAAAAACCAAATACTTTGAAAAACGAGTCAATCGAAAGATTATTGAATTTTGGTGAATTTCAATCCAGTTTTATTTTAATAACACTTATTTTTCAATCTTGTTATTTTTCAGAATCTTCAAGAACTTCATACACAGGCCATTCATCAATGACAAATGCATTCGGTGTGGTGAAGGATATCACTAAGAACAACATGGAATCATCAGGTGAGTAGATTTGGCTGTTGCATATGGATCATTTCCGTTTTTTCACTAACTGCAACTGCTGCACTAAAAATGGTATGAAAATACCAAATTTTGGTATTACTTGTGCAAATATCAGCGACCAAAATGTGACCAAAATCATGTATGTGGAAGACCACAGGAATACCAAAATATGATTTTCCAAAGGCGCGGGAATACCTAAAATTAAAACCATGGCAATACCAAGTTTTGGTATTCAAGCAATGTTCAAAAATCCAGAAGACCTCAACTTGGTATTGAAATGGTTCTATTGTGAGGTATTATTTTACCCTTGGAATAACATGGTTTGGTATTGTTGTGCCCTTCCACATACAAGACTTTGGTATGATTTCATGGTATTTTACCATCTATTACTGGGCAACCAAGGGCACATTTTGGTCGCTGTTATTTGCTCAAGTAATACCAAAATTTGGTATTCCCGTGTTATTTACCCCTGCTCGGGTACGCCGTGTTAGGGTGGTCTGAAAAATTGCCATTTTCGTCGATTTTCGCAAAAACCACTTTTTTCGAAAAATCATAACTCCTCGCCATTTCAACCGATTTCAATTGTCTTATACGCAAATGAAAGGTGATAAGTTGGCCTTTCAAAGAAAAATAGTAAGAAGTTTCAAAAATCTAGCCTAACATATGAAAAGGGCGTATGCAATATTAAAATGCCGTTTTGACGGTGTCTGGACCAAAGAGCCTATGTCTGGAAATAATTTTATCGGATTCCCCGGACATTTTTACATAACATACTAAAAAATGGGAGGAGTTCATTAACAGGATTCCGAGATATGATTTTTTGAAAATAAAATCCGTGTTTTCTGACGCGCCGCGCGCAAAAACCGGAAAATGACGAAATTGGCAAAAAATCAACTTTTTTCACAAAAACTGCGATAACTTAAAAATTTCAGCAATGACCTATACATGTCTGGGTACCAAAAGTTACGTCTTTTAATTACGAAAATTTTGGTAACCAGACATCTATAGGTCATCGCTAAAATTTTAAAGTTATCGCAGTTTTAGTGAAAAAAGTTGATTTTTTGCCAATTTCGTCATTCTCCGGTTTTTGCGCGCAGCGCGCCAAAAAACACGGATTTTATTTTCAAAAAATCATATCTCGGAATCCTGTTAATGAACTCCTCCCATTTTTTAGTATGTTATATAAAAATGTCCGGAGAATCCGATAAAAATATTTCCAGACATAGGCTCTTTGGTCCAGACACTGTCAAAACGACATTTTAAAGTTTCATACGCCCTTTTCATATGTTAGGCTAGATTTTTGAAACTTCTTATTATTTTTCTTTGAAAGGCCAACTTATCACCTTTCATTTACGTATAAGACAATTGAAATCGGTTAAAATGGCGAGGAGTTATGATTTTTCGAAAAAAGTGGTTTTTGCGAAAATCGTCGAAAATGGCCATTTTTTAGACCACCCTAACACGGCGTAGGTCACCCTAATGGCCAAACAAAAAAATACGGGTCTAATTATTTCGGCCAGGGAACCCCCAGAAAAATTTTGAGCCCGATCCGAGCACTTTTGTTTTTTTCCATGCTGTATTCGTGGGGAATTGCTGAATATATTCATGAATATATTAAAGTACTGAATTATACTATCATTTATTATAATAAATGATAGTATAATTCAGTACTTTAAAATTCGAAGGCTTATTTTTTTTAATCCTAATTTGGATGTTTAGAACAACAAAAATTCAAATGCTCAAAAGTGCTTAAATTAAAAAATACTAAGAAATTATAATTTCAAAATATAAAAAATAAATCTAAAATTAAAAAAAAATAGATGACAAAATATTATAATTTATTAATTTATAAATTTCAAAATGAAAACATTTAATTTTTATCCGAATTGAAGAATGTAATATTTTAACAATTTTAGAAGAATTTGATTTTTTTTTAATTTAAGCATTTTAAACTTAGATATTCCAGAAATTAAAAATTAAGGAAAACATTTTTTTTATAATTATAAAAACAAATTTCAGAATTAAGGATTTCAAGAATTTGAAAATTAAGGGATTTTTGAATCTATTCCGTAGTTTGAAGTTTTCAGAGTATTAAGTTTTCTTAAGTTTTTTTTACCATTTTGACTTTTTGAATATTTGAATCTTTTTTAAATTTCCCCAAGCGCGCTCCGTCCAACGCGCTCAAACCGAACAGTCAACTTGACTTAAGGGGTCACGAAACGAAAGCGCAACTTTTCTTGACCATTTTTAAAATATTTTGAATTACAGTTTTTTTTTTGTCAAAACTCAAAACTGTGTTTTTTTATTATAATGCTGAAATTTTAGCTTGAAATGTCAATGTTTATGTTAATTTCTATAATCCGTAATATAAATTTACGAAATTTTAAATGTTATGAATTGAAAAGAAATGAAACTTTTTTCATATTAGAAGATTGTATAAATTATCGTTTTTGAGCAAAATGAATATTCAACCCAATTCAATACAATTTAGATTATTTTTAGTTTATCGACTAACAATTGTTTTGTTAATGCAGTAAACAGTTTTGGGACCTTTAGCTGTAACTTATTAACTTATATCAATGGATGAAAAAGATGGTTATAAGAGGATCGATATTGATAAAAAGAAGATTTAAAAAATTAACTAAATTAATGTTTTTGTGTGCCTCTTCGAAAAAAGTTTGAAACTATTGTAAATGGCAATATTTTGTTCGATGTAATATTTAACAATTACTTTTCTTATAAGAGATTAAAAAATCAATATTCAATGGGTTAAATTGTTATGTGAAACATGTTCTACGGTTGCAAAAAATCGTCAGCAATGTTGCGCATGGTCCGGGACGTTAAACAGCGAGAGCAAAACAAGAAAAACCCCTTTCACTTTACGGAAAACGGTTGCAGCTTTAAATTCCGTTGGCAGAGCAAAACACAACAAGCAGAAAAAAAAACAATCACCACACAATTCGCAATCGTTAATTTTTCGGAACCAATCCACCAATCATCCATTTGGCAGCTTCCAGTCAGTAGAAGAAAAAAAAAACCTGAAGCTGCACGCGGATGATGAATGGAGGAAATAGTCGAGACAGCAAATGGCCATTTGCAGCCGTAATTGACCGTACCGCAGCCTGACCTTGTCACCGCCGCCACCGGTCGCGACTTGCGGTAGAAGCCGCTAGAATCGGAAGAAGAAAATAGGAACTGAAATCTTGAACTTGAACGCAAAATCGCCGGTGCGCGCTCGGAACGGAACCAAATAGTACGGTATACGCCACTCAGAGATGCGTTATGGCGCATTATTGGCGCAACTTTGCAGCTTCTTTGCAATGTCAAGATCGCCATCAGGTGCGCAGTGTCAGCCGTGGCAGTACTTAGCGGTTCAGGTCGGCTCTAGAATTGCCAACGGATGGAGATGTCTATGGTGATGATGATGACGATGGTGAATCATGAGGGTTATGTAATGAAGGGGCAATTACCGGGCCCATCAGATGTGCAATAATTGTTATTAACGGGTTGAGTTATTACACACTCATTATTTTGTGGGATTCTTGGGTGCTTTCATGTAGCAGTACTTGAGGAAGTTATTTCAATTGTCGCTGTGAAATCAGTTTGCCTTGAAATAGCAAAAATCGCAAATATAAATAGCAAAAAAAAAAACACTACAATAACAATACGATTTTATCGAAATTGGTAATTTCGGTATTTACCAGGAGCGGTTGTGGCTGACTGGTTACGGTGTTTACTTTGTAAGTGAATGGTCCTGGGTTTGATTCCAATCTGTTCCCAACGAGAAAGTTTAGGGCACATAAATTCTAGAAACTCTGAAAATAAACGAAAAATCTAAGTTGCTCGAGCGGGGGTTTGGACCCAGTCCTTTCACCCAAAGGAAAAATATATCTCAAAATCTGCAACATCGGATTTGCTGCAGAAAATGTCATATTTTATAACATTTTTTGCAGCAAGCCCGTAGATCATTTTTGCCCGCGTGTAAAAATTTCAGCGATCTGCAGTTCTCACCAACACATATAAAGCTGGCCCGTCCCCGAGCAACACTCCAAAGAGAAGCATATGTTGGTGCTCTTTCACTCACGTTTCACCAAGCGTCCATGGCGCGGTGGTAGCGTGTCGGATCAATAACCAAGAAGTTGGTGGTTCAATCCTCGTTCTGCTAAGTGTTTTTTTTTGTGAAATACAACCAAAAAGCCGTCGGTAATGTCGATAATTGACGGTAACGGGCAAAAATGTCATACTCCTATATCGCAAAAAATGCATGAGGACAGATTTCATGCAGATTCTGATATACTTTCATGCCGCCATGCATCACAATCATGCGACTGCCAGTTGGGTGTTGGATTGTTAAGCCAAAATGCTAACCACTATGCCATCACGACTTGGTGAGCTATGTCTGGAATTAGGAATCTTTGTCCATTTCGACAAGGGTTCGGAAATTCTAAATAACGTCTGAATCCGATTGATGCAAACGTTATTTAGGGCGGGGCTTGTCGATTCAAGCTAAGGTACCTCGCGCGCGGCTAGCCTTTGTAGAAATGGGTCCCCGAAGCTCGGCAAACCTAACACCATCCAAATGCGTATGTTAGTTATTTGCATGTATAGAATGTAAGAAAAAAATCTAAAATGCATGGAAACAACTCAATTTGAAAGAAGCGGTCGCGTGGTCCTGTTTGGTTGATTGCACACACACACACACACACACACACACACACACACACACACACACACACACACACACACACACACACACACACACACACAAAATTTTAAATATTTTTTCTAGTTTGTTTGTATGCGGAGGGAGACAAAAATAACAATTTTATATCGAAGTCTCATTGAAAAAATACCTTACTGACACGTACAAACTGAAATATCATGATAAAGATATTTTGAATCCTCAAAGGATAGTTATATTGAGTTTTCTTCGACTTTCTTGTTCAATAAAGGTTCAAAAGTTTCAGAAGTGTGTGAATTTTTTTAATTTGATCTTTTTCTTTTCTTTATTTTTTTCCAGATTCAACTATCAGTATTTTTTTATTTTTTCGTAGATCTATGTAAAATAGTATTTTTTTTTTGCTGCATACTTTACTGGAATCATTTTTATCCATTTAATATTGCGATTGCCTTTTTTTGGTATTTGAGCAATAAAAAATACAAATAAAAAATAAAACATACCTGGCCCGCATGGCCGAAAGGTTGGGCTACCAGTAAGCGTTTCCACAACGTAGAGATATTTGAGCACATAAAAAAAAACGAGTTTAACTTTAAAACTGAACATAATTTTTTCAAACTGAAAAAGTCAAAATTAATCGAAAATGATCCTCTTTTTGTTTAACAAATCAATGCTTTGATGAATTGCTGAAATCATATGAAAACAATTATTTTGAACTTTGAAAATATGCTCAAATCCCTGTACGTGTTGCAACGCTTCTACCAGTTTTCTTAAGATTCATTTGGAACCGAGAGAGAACCGAGAACCGACATCTTAAGATTCATTTGGAACCGAGATAAAAAAGACTAGATTTTTTATGATATGTATAATTTTGGGGTCAAAAAAGATTAAAAAAAATGCCGAGTAAATTTTAAAATATGTGTTTTTTTTTGTTTTTGGCTTACATTAATATTTTGGCCATTTTTAAATGTTAGCCTTGGTTTTATTTTATCATTGGAAAAAAATCAATAGAATCTTTTAAAACATTTTCAATGTAATAGTACACAAACTGGGGATAATTTGTCCAAAAACCTCTAAAAGGAGGTTTTGAAAAAAAATACAGATACAGTTTTTTTTTAATATCACAAGAATCAATAAGAATATCTTAACAATATAACAAAAATCTCGCAACAAAATTTGAAAAAAAAACTAGGGTCAATACCTCGCAAAAAAAATATTTTTGCATGATTTGCTTTTGCTTCTTCTTTCTCTCATCGATTCAATTAGTATAATTCTCGAGTTTTTTTTTGAAAAGGTTCTATAAACAAAATATCCAATTTTTGCTTTTTGGGTGTTTTTGAATACCCCTGACTCAAGGCGGTTTCATAAACACCCAAAAAGCAAAAATTGGAAATTTTGTTTATAGGACCTTTTCAAAAAAAACTCGAGAATTGAGAAAATTGTGTTAATTCGATTAAATCAATTCTAGATTAAATTTTCAAAACAACCTATCCCTCATGGGTTTCCTATGCAGATAGGACCTTTTGAAAATTTAATCGAGAATTTATTTATTTCTTCTGAAGGCATGTTAGTTAATCCAAATATTCTCAGTATGACACAAACAATACGGAAGAGGACTTTGCTTTGAACAAATAAATCATTCCAACATCTTGATTGCAACATCACCAAGGTTTGATCGTCGCCGGCCTGTGGACAACCCTGGTTGACCAACACGTTCAAATCAGATCGCATCATCAACAGGAACATCGCGCCTTTCAAAACCGCGCGTGTGCTCACGCTTCAAGGACCCAATTACGCTCTAGTTACAGACTGCATCCAGTTGTCTAAATAAGCTCTTCCCACGAAAAAAAAAACTTCATCAGACACGAGCTGAGTTCCTTTTATGGACCTAGCAAAGTGAGAAATGTCCTGTCAAAGGTCACCCACATGTTTGTGGTGTCCAACACAATCGACTAAATTAGTGTCACTTACGACGTGACGTCGTCCTCATTAAATTCCTCATCGTCAAAACATTTACGCCACACATGTATCGGAGGGTAAGGGAGAATGATTTGTCCCGACTTGTCACAAAGCATTAAATCATCGATACTGCTGAGCGCGTTTTATTGATCACCATAAATTGCACCCACATTTTTTCATGCTTAGTGTAAGTATCTCTCTCCGAGGCCTACATCCTGGGGTTGTGAAGCTATTCTAACGTTCAGAGTCCGGGGTGGCGTGACTAAACCCCCCCTTCCGACCTCCTCGCACTAATTGCTCTCTAATCGCGAGCACTTTGAAAAGGGTCACGACCGGCGGCCTCCTTAACCGGGGGGCACAATCTGATCGGCGGCTGTCAATTAGACTATTGCTTAACAAATCAATTGTTTCTTGTCAGTCTCCTCCTCCCCCCATTGAGTGGCGTTAACCGTGGTGTGCATAAATTAAAATTAATTAATTTGTATCCTGCGCAACTGCAAGATCGAATTTCGCGATGTTCTGGCGAGTACCCCGCAAAAATGACAACGTGTTCGTTTAGTTCGCTAGTGTCAGGTGGAAGAGTCGTGTTTTCAAACGCTTCTCACGACTTGAGGCGTACATGATGTTAAACATGTTGTACATGCTCACAAGGGGTCACCCTACATGTTAAGGGACAGGGGTGGGGGAGATTCTAA
Source organism: Culex pipiens pallens (assembly GCF_016801865.2). Classification (NCBI taxonomy): domain Eukaryota; kingdom Metazoa; phylum Arthropoda; class Insecta; order Diptera; family Culicidae; genus Culex; species Culex pipiens. The sequence goes on from NC_068939.1 coordinate 43,401,490, forward strand.
CTGCAATATAAACTGACTGACTGTGATTTATAGCAGCAGGTGGGAATTCTGAACAGTGAATCATTAAGATTAATCCACATAAGATGGAGATATTATGCGAGTAAAAAGAAGAAAATTGTTAAACTGCTTTGTTCTTGTAAATTATATTTTCTAAAAAAAAAATATCTGTTATGCTGCTGTCACGGATTTGCCAAATATGTATCAATTAATTTATGAGAATAGTTTTTTCCTAAAAACACAGTAAAAAATAATGTAAATATGGAAGGCGTAATTTTGGAAGGTTCAATATTACCTCTTTTATGATGTAATTTTACCTCAATTTAGACTGAAAAAGTGACATTACAGCAGAAAAGTGGTAAAATTACTCATTTTCAGACGTAAAATTACACATTTTTTTCTGACATAAAAGATGTACCCCTTTCCAGATGTAATATTACCATGATTTTTTGACATTTTTTGTTTTTATTTGCTGGACGCTGCAATGAATCTCTCCCATAGGAAGGTACACCGAAAAATATATTTTCAATCTAGTCTTCATTTTGCATCCTTCTGTGTTCTGATAATTCTGTTTTTCTAATATTGGTAGCCGGAGAGTCGACCGTACAATACCTAACGTACAGTTTACAATCAATAATTTTGTTTGCTCCCTGATTTTTTATAGCTTTAACTCAATTTAAGTTTTTTGAACTTTCTGCTAATTCAAACATTATTTCCAGTACACACTGTAAACAACTGTTTAAATTTGGAAGGTGAATTTTGGAAGATTGAATATTATGATTTAGAAAAGTGGTAAAATTACACATTTTCAGAAGTTAAATTACACATAGGAGAAGGTAAAATAAGTTTGTAAAGAATAAATCTTATATGTTTTAGAAACATTTATCCAAAAAATCCCTTGTTTCATAGGCATTTTCAGTTGAACAAATTTCATATAAATTGTGAAAACTTTTGATTTTTGCATCTAATTCGGTTTTAAATGCTATATTAATCGATAATTTTATAAACAAAGCTAGTTTTAACGAATTTCAGGCAAATTTCTGACTATTAATCAGTTTTACCTAACATTTATATGTACTTTGTTAAAATGCTTATAAACTTAGCTAACTTTTTATAAACATTGATTTTTTCTAAAAAGCTGTATCAGACACCTTAGTGATGGTACATTTGACGTAAAAATAAAGTTTGAACACTATAAATCTGATTTTAACAAGAAAAACTATGACTATCAAAGTCACCCCGGGATTCAAACTAAGAATTTTTAACGTAACAATTTTTTAAAAAAACTATTGAAAAAACTTTTTATCAAAAATGGGGCTACCCCAGTACATGTTTTAAAAAATAATAATCTTAAGACAAACCTTACAGGTTGGAAAATATTCCAAAAAATAATTGAAATCCTATCAAAGTCACCCCGGTTTACGGTAGCAAAAAAAAAATTTTTTTTTGGATGTTGTAAAATTTGAAGGTTTGATATTACACCATATTCTTGATTTACACAACGAAATGGGGGTGTTTAATTCGAGAATCGTTTAAAAAAAGAATGTCCATGACTTAAATTGAGAATATGACTTAAATTAAGAATCTTTGGGATTTGTAATTTGTCGGAGAATTTTCATCATGTATCAATTGTATTTGGTTTAGTTATGTTATTAAAACATTTTAGCATGGTTTTGGAACACCTGGGATGTTCTAGTCCATCCGAAACTTCCGGAAATTTTGTGCAGCAGGCTAACCGAAGAAACAAGTTGAAACTTCAAAATTTTGACAACGGATCCTACCCAGACTGCTTCAGTGAGTGCGGTAGGCTACAGTGCATTGTTGTAACGACTTATTGGGATGATCTGGGACATCCAAGGACTCCCTGGAGTTAAGATCTGTGGGTCTACCGCCGTAACAAGCAAGAGGTCGACGGATTTTGACCCCGGAACATATCCGCATAGCTTCAGTGAGTATGGTAGACTACTTTGCTGATGTGTTAGGATGTCCTGGGTCATCCAAGGACTCCCTGGAGTTAAGATCTGTGGGTCTACCACCGTAACAAGCAGGAGGTTGACGGATTTTGACCCCGGAATATACCCGCATAGCTTCAGTGAGCATTGTAGACTACTTTGCTGATCTGCTGGGCTATCTTGAGTTATCCAAGGACTCCCTGGAGTTAAGATCTGTGGGTCTACCGCCGTAACAAGCAAGAGGTCGACAGATTTTGACCTCGGAACATATCCGCATAGCTTCAGTGAGTATGGTAGACTACTTTGCTGATGTGTTGGGATGTCCTGGGTCATCCAAGGAGTCCCTGGAGTTAAGATCTGTGGGTCTACCACCGTAACAAGCCAGAGGTCGACGGAGTTTGACCCCGGAATATACCCGCATAGCTTCAGTGAGTATGGTAGACTACTTTACTGATGTTCTAAGATGTTCTAGGTCGTCCAAGGACTCCCTGGTGTTAAGATCTGAGGGTCTACCACCGTAACAAGCAAGAGGTTGACGGTTTTTGACCTCGGGACATATCCGCATGGCTTCAGTGAGTATGGTAGACTACTTTGCTGATGTGTTGGGATGTCCTGGGTCATCCAAGGACTCCCTGGAGTTAAGATCTGTGGGTCTACCACCGTAACAAGCCAGAGGTCGACGGAGTTTGACCCCGGAATATACCCGCATAGCTTCAGAGAGTATGGCAGACTACTTTGTTGATGTGTTAGGCTGACTTGGGTGATCCAAGGACTCCCTGGAGTTAAGATCTGGTTGTCTATCATAAATCCAGGGAGTCCTTGGATGACCCAGAACATCTCAACACATCAGCAAATTAGTCTATCATAATCACTGAAGCTATGCGAGTGAGTCCCGGGGTCAAAACCCATCGACCTCTGGCTCATTACGGCGGTAGACCCTCAGATCTTAACTCCAGGGAGTCCTTGGATGACTCAAGTCAGCCCGACACATCAGCAAAGTAGTCTTCCATACTCACTGAAGCTATACGTGTATATTCCGGGGTCAAAATCCGTCGACCTCTTGCTAGTTACGGTGGTAGACCCACAGATCTTAACTCCAGGGAGTCCTTGGATGACACAGGACATCCCAACACAACAGCAAAGTAGTCTACCGTACTCACTGAAGCCATGCGGATATGTTCCGAGGTCAAAAACCGTCAACCTCTTGCTTGTTACGGCGGTAGACCCTCAGATCTTAACATCAGGGAGTCCTTGGATGACCTAGAACATCCTAGAACATCAGTAAAGTAGTATATAATGCTCACTGAAGCTATGCGGGTATATTTCGGGGTCAAACTCCGTCGACCTCTTGCTTGTTACGGCGGTAGACCCTCAGATCTTAACATCAGGGAGTCCTTGGATGACCTAGAACATCCTAGAACATCAGTAAAGTAGTCTACCATACTCACTGAAGCCATGCGGATATGTCCCGAGGTCAAAAACCGTCAACCTCTTGCTTGTTACGGTGGTAGACCCTCAGATCTTAACACCAGGGAGTCCTTGGACGACCTAGAACATCTTAGAACATCAGTAAAGTAGTCTACCATACTCACTGAAGCTATGCGGGTATATTCCGGGGTCAAACTCCGTCGACCTCTGGCTTGTTACGGTGGTAGACCCACAGATCTTAACTCCAGGGACTCCTTGGATGACCCAGGACATCCCAATAAGTTGTTGCAACAATGTACTGTAGCCTACAACACTCACTGGTGTAGTCTGGGTAGGATCCCTTGTCAAAATTTTGAAGTTTCAACTAGTTTCTTTGGTAAACCATTTGCACAAAATTCCCGGAAGTTTCGGATGGACTAGAACATCCCAGGTGTTCCAAAACCATGCTAAAATGTTTTAATAACATAACTAAACCAAATACAATTGATACATGATGAAAATTCTCCGACAAATTACGAAATCCCAAAGATTCTTAATTTAAGTCATATTCTCAATTTAAGTCATGGACATTCTCATTTTAAGCCATGACTTAAAAAAAGTTGCGTAAATCGAGAATCGTTTAAAAAAAGGTGACTTAAAAAAAGAATATGGTGTACCTCCTAATTGATGTAATATTACCTTAGTTGTAGTGAAAAGTTGAAGTTACACTACACATCATAAGAGGTAAAAATAGATAAAAAACAAAATGTAATATTACACATTTTCTGAGATAACATCACATCTAGGCATGGGTACATCTTTTCTGAACTACACAGAAAAAAAAATCATGGTAATATTACATCTGGGAAGGGGTACATCTTTTATGTCAGAAAAATGTTTAATTTTACCTCTGAAAATGGGTAATTTTACCACATTCTGGTGTAATGACGCTTTTTCAGTCTAAATTGAGGTTAAATTACATCATAAAAGAGGTAATATTCAACCTGCCAAAATTACACCTTCCAAATTTACACAATTTTTTACTGTGTATTGTGGCACACGGTATGGAGGAAGCAAAATATTATAAATCGAAAACACCCATGGGAGATTTATACGTAGAAAGTTGTATTTCACCTACCTGATAAAGAATATGTTCGATTTAAAATATTTTCAGAAAATATGTGTTTTTTAATACTAATGGAGACGCTTGGTACTAAATAAAAATTGAAAAATTTGATTAAAAAATACTTTTTTTGAAAGTTTATGCTTTCCAAAGGTAGAAGAAATGTAAAACATTTTGAAACACGACATGTAATAAGACTTATTAACACTTTTTTAAAATTTATTTGAGCCACCATGCGCCTCCTCCCTTATATGGGAAAACATTTTTTTTTTTTGAAAAACGCTATTTTCACCGATTGAATCGAACATATTCTAAATCAGGATGGTGAAACACAACTTTCTACGTATAAATCTCCCATGGGTGATTTCGATTTATAATATTTCGCTTCCTCCATACAGTGCGGCAGGCTTTTTTACCTCTTATTATGTGTAGTGTAAACTCATAATTTAAGAGGTTATCTTATAAAAAGAGTAATATTACACTTTTTCGACTATTTTTACCTGGTATGTATAATGTTCAATTTTAATTTTTCCGCTTAAATAAGGGAATATTACATCATAGAAGAGGTAGTATTCAACCAATTCCAATTTTACACTTTCTAAATTTACTAAATGTTTTACTGTGTGGATGTAGTACAACGTATGAGATTTTTTGTTTTTTTTTTCTGAAAGTTTTACCAGAGTTTTTTTTTTCAGAAGGTCCTATAAGCTATTGTGTTTCATCTGTTTATAGGACCTTTTACAAAAAATTATAGATATATTAAATAATCTAAAACAGAAAATACATGACATAACGAACGGCAAATTGCTCAATATTATAAGCGAATATTTAAAAAATCAGAAAAAATAGGTGTTAATAATTTCCTGATTCCTAGCTCTAGGGCGTCCAATTTTCCCGGGTTTTGAATTTCCCGGGAAACGGGAAAAATATTTTTAGAATCCCGGGAATTCCCGGGATCCCGGGAAATTTTTGAAGCAGTTATCAAATCTATATTTTCATTATATTTGTTACGTTTTTCTAGCTTGAATCATAGAATTAGCTCAAAACTGTTAATTGGTGATAAGCTACACTTCAATCTGAACAAGAACAGCAGATCTTTAGATAGTTTAAAACAAATTAAAAAAAAATGTGTATTGTGCTTTGGAATTTAAGTGACCCAATATTTTTAATATATTTATTTTATTTATTTATTTATATAACATAACTACAAAAGCTTAAACAATTTCATTACAATTGTCTAAAACAACAAGAAATAAAATTATACAAGACAATGTAACACTTTGGATAAGTTTAGTATTGTATGTTTTATATTTAAAACATATTTTAAAAATTATCTTTAAGTCACTACCGCTAACTGGGGATAATCGGAACTGCAGTCTGAATAGGTGCAGGAGATTGTAGAGCAATAAATTTGTAAATCGGCGTACTAACTGTTTTGTTCTGTTCCTGTTGTAACTGAAATCAATCAAAACTATCAGAAATTTATTCCAAAAAAAAAAAAATTAGCTTAAACAGTTTTGTCCTGAATTTCAGTTTTGTCCTTTTGTACTGATTTGCTCCAGATGCCGGTTTTTGATGAAAAGTTTTTTTTTTATATACCTAATACTTATTTCAATTTAAAAGTCATAAATATACGTGAATATAATACTAAGTGTTTTTTTATTATTTAAATTAAGAAGACATTTTTTAAGGCGCAAAACATTTTGCGGATCTGTAAACCAAAATTTTAACAATTTTCTCTAACAATCCAAATTAATGCTGATGTATGCCGAATACAAATTTTAATGCTTTAAATTTTTTTTCGATTACTAGGTATTCAACTGCTGATCTATTTCCACAACCAAATCTGAATTTCTAGACGAAAATTTGACTTGTTTTAAATTTCGGGAATTCCCGGGACAAAATATAAAAAATCCCGGGATTCGGGAATTCCCGGTTTTGGAAAAATCCCGGGATTTTTGTCCCGGGAATTCCCGGGATGGACGCACTACCTAGCTCGATTGAGTCATTAAGGGTTACCTGGTAAAGACAATAATGATCAAACGACAAAGCACCTCCCCATAATTAATGTATATTCTCTTCCAAGAATGTGCCCCGACATGCCGCCGTGAGATATGCTAATGAGCGCAAAGCTTTAATAGGGGGCAAACAGTTTGTCAAAGTGAGACCGCGAACACACCAGGTGATAGCTGATTATGATAATAGACAAGCGTTACCCGTTTCCATTGTGTTAAAATGTGTGTATGTTTCGGGACCATTTAAGGGTTATACCCCGCCAGTGACAAAGTGAGATTTACAGCTCTGATTAACGTCGCACGTACGCAGTACCAGTAGCCAGCACAATGTTGTGGGATAATTTAATTAATGACTAAGGGATTTCTTAAAGGAAACGCATGGCCCTTAACTGGTTTAAGATATCATGCGTCCGCGTGGAATTTGATCTTTAACAAACAGCTCCACTTAACCAGTTTGTGGAAGCTAATTGGCACTTAACGACAGGGATCAATTTCAAAACGTTCAAAATAGTAGCCCGCAAGCTAGCATTTTTAAAAATAATTATCAATTTTCAAACAAGTTTCGACTCGACACAACTTTTTTTTGCTCAATAAAAATTGCTGCTGCTTTCAACTTGGATTGCTAGCCAGGAAAGGAATCAGCAAAAAAAAAACCTGTTTTCCCAAATTGATATTAATCAAGCTGGAATGACTCGCGTATCGCGTTCCACTGGACGATTAGGTGCTATCCTGGTCCCACCAGAAACCCATTAGCTTAGTTTACTCCCCCATAAAAACGCCCCCCATTAGTCATGCTGGGTGCGTCCACCGAGTTACCCCGGTCAAATTAAAAACGATGTTGACTTTATAGCTGTCGGCCACCATTGCTAGTACCAACCACTAGTGTCTTCCTTTTAACTACAAGGACTTCGCCGCCCTGGGCTCCTAAGTGTTTGAGTACGGCACGGAGCGACGGCGCCGGATACCCATATTTACACAAAGAATTTTAGAGCGCCCGCCGCGGGATTCGAACCAGCAACCTCTGGATTGTGAGCCAGTGCGCGGTCCGATTGATCCACACGGGCGGGACAAATTAAACCTAAATCAATTATCCTCGAACAAAAACCAATAAACAAGCCAAAACTCACCCAAAATGTACATCATGGTGAAGCAGTTGTCGAACGCGAATCCGACCAGGAACCGGCACAGGGCAAACTGCCAAAAGTTGCCGACGAACGCGGTCACGACACCGGCCACGAAGCCAATCACGTTGCAACCGGCCAGCGCCGGGATGCGGCCGTACCGGTCGGCGATCCAGCCGAACAGCAGCCCACCGACGATGGCTCCCACGAAGAAGATGGACTGCGACAGCGTCGAGAGGTAGGCGTTTTCGCACACCCACTCGAACTGGAATGAAATTAGAGCAAAAGAAAAGATTAGTTTGAATTAGTCTTTTGCAATTTTTAATAATTTCTGAAAAGTTTTGATAATAGTAGAACTGCAATCATGCTTTCAGCATTTTGTGATAATTTTGTGATTTTGTGTAATTCTTCTTGCGCAGTTTTATTTATGCTGTTTACTTTTAAGTTCCATCTAATTTGGTCGAGACAGTAAGTAATAAATGGCAAAGAAAAACGTCAAAATCTCGATTTTGCTGTAGGCGGAAAGAATTCAACAAAAAAGATGCAAATTATAAAAAATATACATAAAAAAAAAACACAAAACAGATGAAGTTAAGTATTCCTGGAACAAAAGTTGCTTTAAATCGGCTGGTCTGTAATTTTCCACTGACCTTTGCTGATACCTCGAAAACTATTGGTTTAATTTAAAATTGAAACTTTTGCGAAATTTACTGATCCATCTAAAAAAATTATTTCAAAATGTTAAAATCCAGCTAATTGTCTTAAAAATAAATAATTTTCCTTATTTCATATTTTACACAAAATTATTATTTTTTGGATATATGTTTATTGAAAAGTTCAGAAAATTTCGCAATAGTTTCAATTTTTGAAATTGAAAATCGGATTAATATTTTCAGTTGAAAATTATAGGGTAATTAGGTGTTTTTTTTTTTGATTTTATAAGGTGAACTTTATCCCTGTGGGTATTAGGTGACACTTAAAAAAATCTTTTTCATAGATTCGAATTCTTTGTGAGGCCATAACTCAGAAACCAATTTCCCCGATTTGCAAAGCGACAGAGAGAAAATTATAGGAAATTTTCTTAGCATTTTTCAGAGGTGCTTTTCTCCCAAAAATATTTTTTTAAGCTCAAAAAACCCCTAATAATTAAAAATGTATACCTAAAAGTAGCTGAAACTTAAAAATGGTACATTTTATCAAAAAAAAAAAATCAAAAGTATTTTTCAATTGCAAATTAAATTTTGCTTTAAAAATGATTTTAGATTTTTCCAAAAAATCATATCTTTTAAACCAGATTTTGCACCATCCGCACTTTTGCTCTCAAAAGATATCTTTTTAGTCTCCTTAAACATACCAAACAATTTCGAAAATTATAAAAACGTATTTTAGGATTACAAACCTGTAAAGTAAAATGAAAAAATTTAGATTTTTTTTCCGTCTATCTATTTTTTATGAGAAGTCCTATTATAACTTAGAACTTCGCCGAAGATTCCAAATCAATCAGAAAATCCTTTCTCATGATACAGAATTTCATACATACCCATTTTGTATGACAAGCTCCAAAAATTGTATGGAGAACTAGAATGACTTCATTTGACATAGGGAATGCATGGAAAAAGTTTCATCCAAATCAAAAAAGAGAAATACACAGCTAAAAAAGTAGTAATCCAGCTGCGTGTAAAAGGCCTGGGTGTAAAATAAATATTGTATTATTTTCTGCAATTTTATGTGATTATACACCCTGAAATATGTAGCCCATCAGTATGGGAAACCTACTTGACTGAAATGTCAAGCTCATACATGCGTTTATCCTCTGATGGCCGAGTGAGCTAAGACGCCAGTCCTTACTGTTGGTGCTGGGTTTCAATCCCGTCGGGTGCAACTTTTTGTTGTGTTTGCAAAAATTGTACATGCAGTGTGTAAAATTAAGTGTTTATGTTGACGAAGGTGATGTGCATGCTTTTGCATGCGATTTTACCATCGGATTTTTTGCTGTGTACTCTTGAATTAGTTTATTTTGTGAAGTTACTTTGAATGATTTATCGTCGCTAACTATCGTATTTTTGTAACGATAACGATGAAAGTTTCAACAATAATTGTCGAACTACGATTAGATTGCGTTAACAATCATGGTATTATCATCTTAAAACTTTAGTCTGATACTTCATGTTTATTTTTTTCAAAGTTTATGTTTAAACAAACAAAAATGTTTTTTTTTATTTTTCATTAAAAAAATCATTCCATTAAATTGTGATTTAGAATTTGTGAATCTTATTTATAAAAATGTATTTATAAAATTATTATCATGTTGCTCTAACAAAAAAAAATCTTGAAAAAAGATTTGGTATATAACCATCCACAATTTGCACCCCTCTCAAAGCACTTGCTTGGTGGAGTCACATGATCCTCAACAACCACACGTTACAACTCACATCGGTAGCCGCCGTCCGGTATGGCACATCGGTAAAGTTGTACTCCCAGCCGCTGCGGCAGGGCTGCGTCGGCCAGCTGGGGTCCGCCTTGCGGATGTTGTTCGCGAGCACCTCCGTGAAGTTGACCGCGTACATCGAGCACTTGCTGTACACGGCGCTGCCGTCCTCAAACTCGTTCCCGTGCTCGTAGTGGACCGGGATCGCTAGGGCACGTCTGGAAGGAAGAGATGAAACAAGATTAATGACAATTGTCGCGGAAGCTTAATGATTGGTCGTTTGAAATTGTTGGTGACATTCCTGTCACGATTAGATTCGTAAAACATTAATTTTGGAAACACTCCCACTTGGAAAAAAGAGAGAAAGATAAACCAGTTGAGCAACGGGTTGGGTTTTGATTTATTTGGACACTGTCTGGACGACGATACACGTCATCCACTCTGGATGCTGTCAGAAGTCAGAACAGGTCTTTGTGATCTTTAAGAAAAGTTACCTTTCAAGTATTTCAGCTGTCGAATAAACCTGTCTGGAGGATGTCTAATCTTTCAACCAGTTATTGTTTGGATTTTATTTGGCTTGTTTTTCGTATTGCGAAATGTGTGTTTCGAGAAATTCCAATTTGGTTAGAAATCGAAACTTGATTATAATTGAGATATCATGCGCCTCCATAGATTTCAACTTGATGTTATCCCAAAAAGTTGAAAATTAGCCCACCTCCAGACTGAGCTAAGCTCACTTCTGAACTCACTGAGCAAACAAACGCCGGGTCTCCTCTCAAAATGCTTTCAAGCATCAATCAGCATTATTTATTGTGCCACCTGAGTGCTAAATTGATCGCGAACAGCGACGTTCGGGTAGGTCATAAAAAAGAGGTTAGGTTGGTTGGTTGGAGGAGTTCCGGCATGATGCCCGGAGTCAGGTCAGACGTCCAGGACGTTGTGTAAAATCCGGGAAAAAATTACGTAATTTGCTGTTGAGCATATGGGCAAGCTTCAATTTGTGCCTGATTGGTATAATTTTGAAAGGTTTATTTTTGGATGAGCTAATGGCCACATCCAGGATCTGGTTCAACGGCTGCGCGCTTCCTGAAACTTGCATGGTCACTCGCACGTTTTCTCAACAAGGAGAACGTGAATCTTTTGACAAAGAAGATTTTTTTTTGAAGAGGGAATGGAACGAGGATGCCAGGTACAACTGGCTAGCAAAAAAAAGACTGAAATCAAGTTTGACTACTTTTGTTCTGCTTAAGCAGCTATTACAGGCTATTAGGGCGTGACTTGAAAGATTGTCCTTCTGGATTGTTTCAAAGTTGTTCAGCTGGAAGAGTAGGCACGGATGAGCAACTCTACCAGGAATGAGCCTTTTTTAGAATTTTAGTTATTGTATTTTTTATTTGCCTTAAATTGTATAGGGTTGCTGCAATTCTCTCAACATTTAGCCTTTTTTATCAATTTATTTTTGTATTTTTGAATTTGGATGAAACATTGTGTGTACTTTTTCTATGATCAAAGAAGAATCAACACTTCCTGTGCTCCTAATCCTTATTCCCTCCTAACACTTGTACCATCGACGGGGTCAAAACTTACGCGAAGCACCAACCAGCTGTATTTTGGCGAAAATTCAACCGACTGTTGATTCTTGTTGCATTCGATCGGAAGAATGTCAAAAATGTCTACCCTACGTTATAATAAAAAGGCATTATCAACTTTTTTCCAAGGGTTCAAAGAGCCGGTGAAGTTGCATTTCCAACTTTGTTGACCCCGTTGGAGCTACAGGTGTTAATCAATTTCTAAGCAACCTGGGCTAGACAACCATCACATAAACATTACGAAATCCAGTCGGCAACTCGCTAAGATCACCATCTCCATGCGAATGCGAAACTTTTCCTATGATCAAAGAAGTTATTTTGCATCATTCAGGGTGGCCACTCAAGTCGGGAAAAAGTCGGGAATTCGCCAAAATCCGCAAAAAATCGGGAAAAAGTCGGGAACTTATTTTTTTTTTTGTCAAAAAGTCGGGAATTCTAGGCATACTTGTTTGAAAATAATTTTTCAACTCTTGAATAATTTTGTTCTTCTAAACAATTTTTCAATTGAATACACTGAATTTTGCTTTAGCAACTTACTTTAAATTTATGGTTCTTTCCACTATTTCAATATATTTGAGTATGGAAAAGCTGGTTTAGACATTCAAAATTTTAATTAATATTGGATGCCTTTGACACAGATTTTCATAATATTTTTTTATGAATCCAATGATCTCTATTAATTAATTAAGAGTATGGAAAAATTACCTACTATAGATAAAGCTTGATTTTTAGTTTTCGTAAAACTTATATATCTAATAAAATCCAAAATTGAAAAACTTTTTTTCATTTTAAAACCATGAAGAAAATATTAAAATTGCAAAAAAAAATAATTCAAGAAATTTTGAGTTTCCTGCAAAATTGTTTAGAAAATTTGTCTCTTCAAACATTTTGCTTAAAATAAGTGGGAAAACACAAATCATATCAAACTGAATTTTCATTGAAAAAATAAAAAAAGAGTTAAATACTGGCCACTAGATAAATTAACATTGATTAAAAAATTCAATATCAAAAATTACAAAATTAAAAAGGGAACTTGGCAAAAACATTTTTTTATGAATTCCTTGTCATTTTTCTAAATCTTTTGAAAGAATAATAACAGCAATTATGTTTAAATCGTTCTTTGATTCAAAATGATGATGATGAAAAATAGGAACGAAATTTTAAATTTTTTAATCTTTAACTTTTTGTCATTTCCAGTTGAAACGACGTATCAAAAAGTATACGTTTGCCAATTTGAAAAATAACAAGGGGACCATCCATAAACCACGTGGACACTTTAGGGGGGGGGGGTATGGCGATTGTCCACGCTCCATACAAAAAAGATTTTTTTTTGTATGGACAATTGTCCACGAAGGGGGGGGGGGGGTTCGAGGTTCCCAAAAAAGTGTCCACGTGGTTTATGGATGGTCCCAAGGAAGTTATAAGTATTGTTGATCTTTCGATTATATTTCAAAGACTAATTGTTTGTGTTTCTACTCTGAATCATAATAATGAATTTTCATTTTTAAAGAATTTTTTTTATTTGTTGTTCAGTTTCTGTATTTACAAAAATTGCCTATAGTTGGATTTTTTTAAATTCATTTAGATTTTTTTCTCGGTGATTAGTATTGACTTTTCTTATAGAAAGTGTTATGTTTGAAATCATTCTTTAGATAAGAAATGCCTATTATTTGAGCATTCTGGAAAAGTCGGGAATTTGAAAATGGGCTTTGAGTGGTCACCCTGATCATTGGTCGTCTCCTATATCTATATCTATCTATATCTATTGGGAAGAGTCCATACAAAAAGATTTGAAAATATTCAAAAATCTGTGCCTTGAGAACGATTTTTCTGATCGATTTGGTGTCTTCGGCAAAGTTGTAGGCTTGAAGTGTTCAGAAAAAAGTAGCTACTCTCTAAAAAAATACTCACTTTTTAATTGGCCACAAACAAATAAGTTGCGAAAAATTACCAATTTTGAAATTTTTAATTTTTGAATATGTATTAGTTACAAAAGATTCGTTGCAAATTTTTGAAAAAGTCATGAATTTTGCAATTCATTGTAAAAAGTGGAAAATAGTATTTTCACCTTAGGCTGCTGCAAATTTTTTCTCAATTTTTTTGTTGGCTATGCAATGAACCATCTCATCCGTTTGTCTGTGGTTAAGAGGTAGTATTTGTAGATTCTGCTCGGTTTGTTCTAGAGGTCGTATTGAGATGCTCCGATTTGGATGAAACTTTCAGCGTTTGTTTGTCTATACATGAGATGAACTCATGTCAAATATGAGCCCTCTATGGCAAAGGGAAGTGGGTTAAAACGGGCATTGAAGTTTGAGGTCCAAAACACATGAAAAATCTTAAAATTGCTCGCATTTCCGTAAAACTTCATCAATTCCAACTCTCTTAGATGCATTCGAATGGTCTTTTGAAGCCCTTCAAAATGTGCTATAGACATCCAGGATTGGTTTGACTTTTTCTCATAGCTTTTGCAAATTACTGTTAAAAATGTTTTTTTTTAAACCTTAATAACTTTTGGCAACAGCCTCCAACACCCATACTCCCATAGGTCAAAAGTTAGGGAATTTCATGGACTAAAAGCCTACGGTATTAACTTTTTGGCCAATCGCAGTTTTTCTCATAGTTTTTCTATTTTTCTAGAACAAACATTTTACAACGTTAGTTTTTGCCCTGTAGGCCTCCATAGCGGCACTTTTTGGTCTCAATTTTGTCATATTCGGAATCCTCAGAAAATTTTACATTAGATTGAGGTGTTGGAATTTTGAATTTGATTGGAAATGTATAGACAAACAAACCCTGAAAGTTTCATCCAAATCGGAGCACCTCGATACGACCTGTTTCACATCGGTGAAAAACTCGCTCTTAAAGACGTTGATGACAATAGTGCTGAAGAGTGAAGATTTTTTCCTAGTGTATAAAAAATCATCCAAAATAAACCGGATGAGTAGAGAGGTGAAATCAATTGAGATGATGAAATTGGAAACCGCAAAAAAGTTGTTCTGTTCCGGCGAAAAAAAAAACAACGATCACGTTTCTGACGAGTCACAATGGCTGCGTGAGAAGAACCTAATTTTGCTACGCTCTCAAGAATTTTAGACAAACTCGGCGCGGTCTAGAGTCACCTTCATGGACTAGCCGTAACGTGGGTTAATTTGATGATATTTTTAGAACGCGCCGCTCAAAATCGAAATCAAAAGGAATCATTCAAGCGCGCGCGAATTAAGCTATAGACACATAAATTAACCCGATTCCATTCATTACGAAGTGGAACAATCAATTTCACGACCTGCTGTCGCAGGACGACCCCCACGTATGACAGAGGGCGGTCCGATAGATTACGACGATTACCGTGGCTCCTGAATTGATCAGGATTCGCTACTGTAATTATCGCGACACTTGATCATGATCGGAACTAGACTCTCCAATGAAGCTCAATCGATCCAAGCAGCCGACGTTGCGTTCTAAATCAAGCCCGAGAACAAAACAGGTAATCGACTCAATTAAGAGGGGGCATAAAAATAAAAGCGATTAATTAAACCGGCTAACTTTGGAATCTGCTTGGTCACGACTTTGTCGCGGTCTGGCTTCCGCAACCGGCTGAGCCGGTCATCTCAAAGAGTCCAACGGCGCGTAGATTCTCCCACTGGAGTTGTGCGCCAGGATTGATGATCGCTGCTGACACCTGCCCGCGAGGTCACGGATTAGCCAGAATCGTGTGACAGGCGGTGAACTTTCGAATAAAAAAAAATCCCGCAAATCTGGCGCGGTGACCTTGCGCGCAGATCTACGCGATCCGGAAGAAACGGTTCAATCTAGCAGGCGCTGAATCAGCGCGGTTGATGACAAAATTAAAGCTTCGACGAAGGGCTTTGAGTTGACGGGCGTTTTAACGGCTTTGTCCGGTGCTGGAGGGAGTTAGGTTAATAAGGGTCACACGAAGCGGGTGTTAAATTTAATTATCGAGCGCGGGTTGAAGAACGAATTGATTGCTTCGTGTCCGTACGGTACTAAGTCGTAGTTTTGTCTAAAAGGGGTTTAAGGCGCAATGCACTGTAATTTTTGAGGAAAAATCTAATCGGAACTTTGCTAGCTAATTGATGTAAGCCACATTGCAAAAGAGGTGTTAATTGCTTACTAAGTTGTGCTACTACATTACTGACTTAATTATTGAACTGAACATCAATTGAAGCCAATTATCTAGAATGTTATGACTTTGACGTAACCAAAACGTGGAAACGTGTTACATGTTCTCTGGAAAACTTTGAGAATCTTTTAAATGGATAGTTACATGATCTGTTTTTGAATTAATGAGCATGTGACAAGAATGTCTTGATAGATCATTTAACTCCAAATCACTCTGGAAATATATACTGCCACTTACATGGATTTTTGTCGAATGAAACCTTTGGAAAACGTATTATGAACTACAAGGCTGTTCACGACGGTAATACTTGATCCACTATCACTTCTTTTGAAAAAAAAACCAAATCGAACAATGTTATCCTAAAATTTCATAATAAGGCAATGAAAATTCATGCAAAATTGTTTTCCGTTTACATAAATAAAAAAAAAGTATTTTTAAAACGAGATTTTGCAAAAATAAAAAAAATACTTTTGACGAAAAAAAAAGTATTGAGCAATTCTGTAGATGCTTTCTCTATCACAAATTTGGAGGCTTTCATACAAAAATGGTATGTAAATACTAGTAAATCGATTTCTTGGGAAGAAGTTCTCTGAGTGAGTATTGATAAAAACCATTAAAAAAAAAAGATGCAGAGTGTAAATATTACCTTTTTTTAATCAACTTTGTTTTCACAAATGATTGAATATTATTAGGACGAATATGACTAATTTCAAGCTTAATTTGCCACATTTTAAAGTAATTAGTAACACAAAATTCTTAAGTTATGCTTTACAAAATTTACAAAATATCTACGATATTTTGAAAAAATATTCGTTTTTAAGTATTTTGTCTTGTCTCATCTGCGGTCGTTTTTTTTGTAAACTGCTTGAAATATTGAAAGAATAAAAGTTATACAATTTCATAAACAAAAACTGAAAAAAAAACCCTTTTAAACAGTGAGCTTTAAAGGGACTAAGACTGATGTAGTATCTAAGAATCGGACTGGAATACTAGTTTTATGCAAAAGTGATAAGCGTATTTGAATTGAAGGTCTGTTAAGTCTGTGGTAGCGAGCGGATCGTCGGTTTGAGAGCGGATTTTTGTTTCGTGAATTTGGTGTGTTGAACTGGATTTAGAGTGCCGGTTTGGAGCTCATTTGACGTGCGGTTGTCCCTTTAAGTGATTATCAGTTAAGTTTTGTGCAGTTTACTGGTTTTTGTGGTGTTTCTGAGTGAAATTGTGTAATCAGTAGAGGGATCTTCGTTGTCTTCTTGTTGGCCAGGGTAGACGCTTGCGTTCTTCCCGCAAACGTCAAACTTTTTCATTTCTACTCATATCGTTTTTACCGTTTTGTTTCTACGGAAGTTTTTTAAGTGCTGCCAGTAAACACAGGAAAGTCTGTGGGGTGCATTAATATATCTGCAATGAAATTGTTGGAATTTCTAATTCCGAAATGCAAAGTTGTAGCACGGAAGTGTGCTGAATTCGATTTTAATAACGTAATCTGGAATATTTGGTGAGTATGTTCTGAGCTGGAGGACATGAGTGAGGTTAGGCCGGGTAGAGGCGTTTGCAGCAACGAAGTGCAAGGAAAAAGTGAGCTGGCGAAATAAACGTTTCAGTTTTGAAGATTATTTTAATGAGATTATGTTGTGATTGGAAGAAATTCCAAACCATTCTTGGTGCTTGATGGATCGGCGAGCCGAACCAGTGGTAAGCGTTTGACTGTTGGGTGGAGAGCTTGGAATGTTCTACGGAAGAGGTTTACATCGCAGTCGGGAGATGGCTGGATGATCCCGTAACTGAATGAGGTGAGAGCGTTCTAATTTATTTCTTATTATATTACTGCTTTTTAATGTTCATAATATTTATCAATCAATGCCCACTACTTCATTCGTCGGTAAAGTATCCCATCAAACCCTTTCCCCTTCCAAATCCGGATATCTTGGAGGTCGTCTAAGTTCTTAGGCATCTCTATAGGGAATCTAATCATCAAATCCCTCCCCACCTCCCCCGTTGATCGTGAGGAGTCGAGCAAAAGGACAAATGAGTGGTAATGTGTCATTAGGCACATTCCTGACGTATTTATTTTCCTTATCGGCGCCAACCTAGCTATTGCGAGCTTTATGCTCGGCTAGAGTACGGTCAACCAAGCTAAGCTAAGCTAAGTGATAAGCGTATTTGAATTTAAAAAAAATCTTCATTGCTACGTTTACCACACGATGAATTTTAACAGAAATGAAAACGGTCGTTACAACCTTCCCAAAAACCGTCCAACTCCAAGCGAAACTTGCTTGGGAATACCGTGGAGAATTTCCCGTATCCCCTTAAAAAGGTGGAGCATCATCAATTCCTGTCTCCAAATTCTATATCCTTGACCCCTTGGTCTGTAGTGGGTCTGTAGTGGAGGAAGAAGCTTAAAATGACTCATTGCAACTCATTGGTATGCGACTCCAAAGTCCCTGATATTCATTGTTACGCCCACGTTTACTAAATTTCGGTTAAACAAAAAACAAGTGTACGGAAACGAATCATGCGGAAATGCTTCACTACTGCACAGTCGCTGCAACAATGAATCGATCG
Organism: Culex pipiens pallens; assembly: GCF_016801865.2. Lineage (NCBI taxonomy): Eukaryota > Metazoa > Arthropoda > Insecta > Diptera > Culicidae > Culex > Culex pipiens. Next base: position 43,419,825 of record NC_068939.1, read on the forward strand.
GTCCATTCTTTAAATGTTCTCAATGGTTAATCCCACCGGCTGCTGACTGTATCGCCAGATCGTATACATAAAATTTATTAACAACTTGCCCTACTCCTGAACCGTATCGCACTGCGCTACCCCTTGCCGGCAACTGTGGCAAATTTGAACGAGTAAAAAATAAATTGCATATATCTAAAAGGTGTCCCGACACACACACAATAAAAAAACCATAATCTGATTGGTTCGCTGTCAGCGAACAACAACGGTCAACTGCGGTCACCGACTGTCATATTTATCATAATATTCCTCTCACTTTACCAATTAGAGTCGAGCTGATTTGGATTTGCTCTAATTAATAGCCCAGGTCGTATAATGGCGGGTTTGGTGAACCGGAACGGTTGACCGCTCTCGGCGAACTTTACGAGCACGCGATTCTTGACACGTTACAAAAGTTTTGGAATGTCTTCTAGACGCGCGTTGCTATAAGGAACAGAGCGACCAAATTTCCTGATTGAGCCTTAAGTGGTTTTTACTTTCAAACGATGTAAAACGAGGTGCCCTTCACCTGGAAAAGGTCCGGGGTACCGTCTTGCCCAAAAGGGATTTGAGTAATTGATGACGCATCCACTTCTGGGTCGCGACATGTCCGCCCGACGCTGGACATGCTCGCATGACGCACTTGCGAGCAGGCTTAAACTGGTTTTTGATGGTGAGGATTTTTGCATGCTGGGGATTTTTTCCTCGTCGGTTGAACCCCCCGCATGTCTCGTTATGGAGCGCGTTGACGTCGTACGAAGGCTTGTTGTCCTAGATCTTTGGGGGACTTCCCGCCAAAATTGCGCCGCGTTTAGTGATGGTCGTTCACTTTCGCTAGGAGATTCCCAAAACTGGCCTCACTGGCAGCGTCGCGTGCTGCAGATTGCAACACGCTTGCAAACGTCAAATCGGCACAATCTGATTAGGTCAATGTCAACGCGCGCGCGCTAATCGCGACCAATCTGGAGGCACCAAACCACCAAGGTTTAAACGCAAAGTGACCACAAACTCATCTCACTGCGCGTAGTACAACCGTACACGGAGAGACCGTGCCCAGAAATTTTAACAATTAAAATTGTTGATTTTACTTTCGTAAATTTTAACAAAAACGTACTTGTTACTGCCAATATTCCGTTAAAATAACTAAAATCTAGTATTAATTTAATAACCTGTTTGTTGAATATGCTAGAGGCAAAAAGCTAACAGATTTCCCGAACTCGAATGAACGTGCTCGACTGTTAGCTTTGGTTTTAGGAAAATCAAAAATTTTGTTGGTTGAATATAATTTACATTTGGTTGAATATTTAAAAGATGAACTTGGGTTTGTTTACATCTGTCATTTGAAGTCAGGATTCGAACGAGAGCGGTCGATTTGTTGAGTTTGTGTTGTTAATTATGAAGTGAGAGGATGTGAAAGGTGAAAATTACACTATTTAGCTAATGTTGAAGGGGAAAATCAAAGTGTTGCAACTGGGGAGGTGGAATTGGTGAGTAGGTTTGTTGATGATTTATTTGCAGGTGACAAACTATGAAGAGCAAGAGGACGACCTTCGCCATGAGGCCTCTAATGCGAGTGAGTTGAACACGTTATAAGAATGTTTGATGGAACGAGAGGGCAATAGAAGGGAAAAGCGGGCCGACTCTTCAAGGATAGAGCAGCCCGGGCAAATTTAACAAAATGTTGGTTAATCCAAGTAAGTATGGGTTTATTTTTGCACAATAATTTATCTAATGTGATTCTTATTAGAAAACTGAATCATTAAAAAGCTTCGTGCTTACGACGGATAAAATCTTAATGAACCATTTTTTTCAGAATCATCAATTATAAAATACATAGAAATGCCATGTGTACGCAACATAAACAACATAAAAAATAAAGATGAAGTAAAATATTAAAAAAAAATATATATATAAAATATATAAAAGAAGATAATTATTCACTTGAAAGTTTTGTTGCAATACGACTGCTCAATAAACTGGTAAGTAAAACTCAAAATATTTTTTTCAGAAATCGGGTACGTTGAATAAATTGAATCAAATGCAATGAAAGTTTGTTGCCAAAAGTAATTGTTAAATTAATGCGACCTTGGTAAGTAGCATTATTGACATTTCTTCTTTAATTTCATTTACTTACGTTCCTTTTTTCAGTTTATAGCCTAAATTAAGAATTTTGTATTAAATTACTAATACATTTCACATGCCGTAAACCAGGGTGACTTTGATAGGATTTCAATTTGTTTTCAGAATATCAAGATTATTATTTTTAAAACATGTACTGGGGTAGAGCACACAAAGTCTATGCACAATTTCGGAAAAAAAGTTTTTTCAATAATGTTTAGAAAAATAGTTACGTTAAAAATTCTTAGATTTAATTCCGGGGTGACTTTGATAGTCATAGTTTTTCTTGTTAAAATCATATTTAAGATATTCAAATTTTATTTGTACGCTAAATGTACCATCACTAAAGTAGCTGATATAGTTTTTAAGAAAAAAAAATCAATGTTTATATTTAGTTAACTAAGTGTATAAGCTTTTTAGCAAAATACATATAAATTTTAGGTAAAATTGTTAAAAAGTCGTAATTTTGCCTGAAATTTGTTAAAACTAGTTTTGTTTGTAAAATTATCGATTTATGTTGCATTTTATACTGAATTCGAAGCACGAATCACAAGTTTTCACATTTTACATGAAATTTGTTCAACTGAAATTGCCTATAAATTTGGAGATTTTTTTTAATTGTGTTTCAAAAACACATATTATTTATTATTTACAAACTTTTTTAACCTTTTCCTAGTGGAAAATTGTCCAAAGAATCCGAAAATGCATTCCGTTTTTCGATTAAAAATCATGTTCATTGAGAAAATCATGACACTTTGAGAAGTTTAAAATAATGACTTTCATCAACATTTTCTTAACTATAGTTAACTAACTTTTTGAACTTTTCAAAATATTATGAAAAGTTCTTCTTGAGGTACTTTGAACACTTCTCTACCACGGTCAGTATGTTTCTAAACCATTCCTTACGTATTTTAACTGTACTCTTCATTTTGCGGAAAAATCGCAAACCTATCAAAGTCACCCCGGTTTACGGTGTCTATTTGCAGCAAAAGGTTCACTTTAGTGAAAATTCTGTGTCCAACCACAAGAAAAATAACTAAACCTGAGACCATTGTAGATGATGATGACTTATCGTATGATTTCACAGTGATGGTAAGTGGATACAACACTTAATTTTATACAACATTATAAAAATATAAGCTTAAAACTTGGTGAAAATTTTGCTCGATTTCTATTTTTCAGGAATTCATGTAAAATTAAACATCTTTTTTAAATATGTTTAACAAAATTTGTAATATGCTTTTTCATTATTTTTAGTTTAATGAAACGTAATTTTTTAAAACATTAATCAAACTTTACATGTTTTATAACAACAGTTAAAAAAAGTTTTGTTTTGATGCTTTTTAACAGTAACTTAACAACTTCATGCAAAAAAAAAAACAAATTAGTACATAACGTTAAATTTTTAGGCAGAATAAATGCGAAAATAAAAACACTCAGCATTAATTTGTGAGGCATTATTACAAAATTTACGGCAAATTCCATAAAAAATATTGCTAACAACAGCTAATAATTGACTACATGTACGAATATTTTTCTGTATTCAAGTAAGACAATAGTTAAAATATAGCTAGAAATTCGGCCCAGCCTATATCGTTAGATAATTAAAGAAAATATATATCAACACTTACATAAATTATGTCTAATTAAGAAATGTTTTGTTGTAAAATACTAATAATTTGCTGCATGCAAAAATATTTCGGTTGATACAACGAAAAAAAATTGTTAAAAAATAGTTGAAAAACATTTCCCAGCCAGTTTTTAACAGAATATATCACAATATTTCAGCTGAAAACAAGAAATTTTTAGTTAATTTTCTGAAAAAAATATTCTAGCAGTCGACTGCTAGAATTTTTTTCGGCCATTTAACCAACAAAAATGGCAATTCCAAGTATTTTTTTAGTTAATTTTAATTACCGGTGGTCAGCAATTTCGGGTTAACAAAATCAACAATCGATTGTTGAAAAAAAGCTGTGTAAAAAATTAACCCATACTTTTAGTTAAATTAACCAAGATTTTCTTAGATTTGCCCCGGCCGGTCTCTCCGTGTAGAGGAGTTCCGCGTCGTCATCGCGCGCGATTAAAACACAAAATAAACCTTGTGTTAGCTGTAGGGTATAGGTTTAATTGACTGACCGGCTTCACGTTAATCAAAATGACCGCACGTGATGATGGCGAGATGCGCCATCATTAATTTGCACCTTTGTCAACAGGGGTACGCGCTGGTTGATTGCGATCTTGAACTTGCGAACGACTACCGTTTCAGAGTCGAGGTACAGAGGCTTCTGATTGTGTACAACTCTTTCCTCGATTGGCTAGCCCTTTTGGCGGAGGTTCTTAAACATAATTTTTGCTTAAATTTTTTTACGAAATGACTGTCAATAACTGTATCACAACTCATGCGACATTTAATGCTTTATTATTGCTCTGTGGGTGTAAACGGAGTTAGTAGTTGAGAACCACTGATCTAATACATTTCACAGAAGCGCAAGTGCAGTTCTAGGCGCACTGTTTTAGGCAGTTCGAACAGGTTCCGTGCAAAACCCGTTCATGTCCGGTATCAGACCGACGTGTGCCGTGCCACACAGACATAAACACCAATACTGCAAGTGTATAATTCACTTACCAGCCGGCACTCGCGACTTGGCATCCGAGCCTGCGACCAACTAGTCAGCACGCGGGTATTGGAGGCCTGATTTGGGTCAAGTTGAAGTGTGATCGTACGTTCCGATCGGACACTGGCTCAAAAGGTGCAACCCCTGTGCAACACTTCATTCATAACTCATACAGGTGTAGGAGGCAGGCGGCGGGTGATTGTGGTGGTGCGATTCACAAAAGTAATTAGATTGACCACCAACCGCGGTAACCGGCCAGGAGTCCCTGGAGTATAATAGGTGTAGAGGAAAAAAATATTAACAATCGTCGGCAGCCTTACCCGAGGTGAATCGCCACACGAACGTTGCTAGGTTCCTGACGGCGACTAGGAGATAATATATGGACTTACATTTAATTGGCACCCAATAAAACGATTAAAATGTGTACCAATTAGAACCGACATGTTGCTTCAGACTTCACAGTTAGAACGAGCATCGGAACTAAAGCATTTTGAACCGATCCCCATCTAATTTTCAAGACGAATCATAAGAGGTAAAGTTCAACAACTCTTCGCTCGGGTTGCTTCCTTATTCCAAATGGCAAACAGGAAGAAATAAATTGATTCCCACATTTTGATCTATACAGGCCGGATCTAATTTGATTTGAACAAACCAAGATGTAGTTTGTTGATCGCAATCCAAAGACATGCCGAATCAATAAATTCAAACCAAATAAGCTGGCATCACTGGTTAAAAATTATTAAGCCTCATCTACAATCAAACTCTTGCGAAAACAATCATCGAGTTGATCCAGATGTCAGTCGAGTATCGACCATCGGTTGCTGCGATCCCTGTCTGACATCGAAGTAAAAAAGTAAACAGGGGCAAAAGTGACAGACGCAACATTCTGCGATTTGCCATTGTAGATCTGGCTTGACAGTTAACGTTCTTGTTGTCAATATCCAATGGCACGTCGAGGAAGATAGGCAAAAATGAAGACTCGATCGAAAATAATTGTTTTCCTCAATATCAACGAGTTTTCAGAAACGTGCATTTTACATATCAAAATCCAAAAAATGGTTTTCCCCATACAAATTTATATGGAAAATTGAATCGCTTTGCGCAAAGTGGGGACTTAACCAATCGTTCTCAAACTTTGGGGAGTTGTTTAGGACCCCAAAAGGAACTGAAAAGTTGCTGTGCTCACTAAATTTGAACAACTTTTTTCCATACAGCCATATTACACCCTAATGAGTCATGGGTTTCCTATGCAGATAGGACCTTTTGAAAATTTTGTGTAGATTTCAGCTAATTATCTGCTAAATCAACAAGTTTTTGCTGGATTAGCTAAAAACTAATGTTTGGGACATCTTATTTTTCTGGCTGAGCAATAGCAAGCTTAAGAGCGAGTCCACGACTAGGGCATACCCCTTTGTATGGGACGTCGTTTGGACCTCACCAATCGGCCTGAAATTTTCAGGGGTTGTTTGTACATATAAAACTAGCATCTGGCCAAAATATGAGCACTCTAGGTTAATGGGAAGTGGGGCAAATCGGGACACAAAGTTTACAGGTTCAAAAACGTAAAAAATCTTAAAAAAGCTATAACTAAAGGGAGTTATTGGCATTTTAGTGAAAAAATAGCATAATTTTCAAACTCAAATAAAAAAGTGTTCCATCCAGATATCAACTCGGTTCGACCTGCAGCTTGTAGGGGACATCTGGGACTACCATCCGAGACTGAGAACACTTTGGGTAAGGCAGTTTAACATATTAAATAAACACTTTTACTTTTAATGATTTTTTTATTGTAAATTTTTGCTCGGGGGACCCCTTAGATCCCATTTTCTGGTGATAATTTTAGGATATTCGTGTTCCTGAGACAATTTCACAATAGAAATATGCATAAAATGTTTATTTTGATCCATTTAAACCCTTCAAAAATAAAAGTTAAAAAAAAAAATCGATTCACATTTATTGAAAATCAAGCTCGTTTCCAAGGATACTAGATGACACCAGAAAAAAGGCAGCTTCTTATTTTTATATAACTTTCATTTTTTAAAGGGTTAAAATGGATCAAAATAAACATTTTTATGCATGTTTCTATTGTGAAATTGTCTCAGGAGCACGAATATGATAAAATGGAACACTTTTTTTATTTGAGTTTGAAAATTATGTTATTTTTTCACTAAAATGTTAATAACTCCCTTTAGATTTAACCAATCGGGATGCTCTACCCTGCATTTTGTTGCATTTTTAAAGCCCTTTCAGATGCATTTTGAATTTTGAAAATAAATTGAATTTTGCCTAAGTTATAGCTTTTTTAAGATTTTTGACGTTTTTGAACCTTTAAACTTTGTGTCCCGATTTGCCCCACTTCCCGTTGACCTAGAGTGCTCATATTTTGGCCAGATGCTAGTTTTATATGTACAAACAACCCCTGAAAATTTCAGGCAGATTGGTGAAGTCGATGCGAGATGGGTATGCTTTGCTCGTGGACTCGCTCTTAAGTGTTAAAGAATCGCCTCTCCGTGTACGATCAATTCCTCTTCTACTTATGGATTCTCAACCAGCAATCAACACTGCAACTGAAACCGCCCATTTATACTACCACAGTTCTGCGGCGATGCAGTGCTGCCAGCCGTCGTCGACCTTCGCATTACCTGCCGCTGATCCGTTCTCGATTTCTTGGCAAAATGCTGCCACCGACGGAATGGTCTAACACCCAGGCAAAAAAATGCAGCTCCAAACTATTACAAACTTGCAGTGGAGACGTACATATCTCGTATGCCTACCAGCAACCGTTTGGTATAGTCGAAGACGTAAACAAACGTCGAACAGTACTTGAACGGCGCCTCTAAAACGGGCTATCGGCTTAAAAAAAGGCGCCAAACATGCGCGAGCTTAGCCTTATCGGGCTAATACTTGACAAAGCAGGTAGTTGTATCCTGAAAGTGGGTGACAACGGCGAATCTTTAGGTTAATTCGGATTGGGATTTGCATAAATATAGTCTACGGTTCTACCGGGTTGAGCATGCTGATTATGTGGACTTTGGACAGCTTAAATTTGGCTTTTGTTAGGTTAGGACTTTGAAGACTATAACATTGATAAGGTTTGTTGAGATTGAACGACTAGTTCAGTTAAAAGAGTTGCTTTGAATTTTGCGAGAATTTGCATGTGTTTAATTTATAAAATTGTATTTGTGTTACTTGATTAAATATGCTTATAGTTTACGCACACAACGACAGCTTCAAATTGCAAAAAAACTACCACTTAACAACGTTCTTTATGTCTTCGTTAATCTGCCCTTTTATACATGCTGCCAGTGTTCGTGCTGGTCAGTCGGTGATTAAACCATCAATGTGATAACCGTATGGGCAGATCTTTATGCTAGATGTAGGCTAACCCTTAGCACGTATTTCTCATTAAATTTAAAAATTTGATAAGAAATATCTTTAAGATCATATATTTCTTAATTTTGACAACTTTCTGTAAGTTTTTTGAAAACTTTTTCTTACTCTTGCCTTCTCTTTAATATTTATAAGTAATAATACTTTCGTTTGAATTACGATGTAACACACAGCTGAAAGGAACTCCAAAACTCTGTTATGTACCTAAATGAACTCATTGTAACTTGATTATTCACAAATAAACCGAATTGAATTGAATTGAATTAATTTTGACAACACAATTAAATTCGAAAAAAAAATCAATGCTCCTGGCTATCCAAGCTTATATCATAAAAAAAACCTGCAAGAAGTGACGCGTTGACCGCTTTACTCCGTCACTTAAAACTGTTAACCCAACCGGTTGAACCGTAAAGAGTTATATTGCCCTGGACGACCGTTGCGTTGGCTGTGTGGTCACCGGGCGGGCAGGCTGGCAGGCAGGTTCCGCGAGTGTAAACATGAGCAGCACACCACTCAAGACCCACCGCGCAATGGTCAATGGTGATTTGCAAATCGTTACGCGCGACCGTCTCGCAGGTATGTGAGAGTGTGTTGGCTGTGGGTAATTAGTGGTCGCGAGCACACACCCACAAGCACGTGCCCAGGTGACTTGAAAGGTTGGGTGGATTTACTTTGGTTGATTTTGTGTTTGTTTCTGTTGACCCAGTGAATCGTTTGAACTTTACCGATAGCTGTTGTCGAGTTGCTGAAGATGAAGCAGAATCCAACCGAGAGGAAATGGCTCTCAATCTGGGAGTAAAATGGTACAGAGTAGGACTGAGAGGATAACGTTCAAAACAGGATCAATCCGGAGATCTTTGATTTATCAGCGGAATCAAGTCTTCTTTAAAGACAAGAGTCGTAGTCTCAGGAATGAAACAAACTATAATCAATGATTTGAAAATCTCTTGAGCGATCTTTAAATAATCACCTCAAGAATGGCTATCTTCCACAGCAAAACTCAAGTTCTGCAATTTGCCAATTCCAACCGAATGTTTCTACACTTTCCGCACACATACTTTATCCCCAGCAAACATTCCGAGAAGAACTACGTGCTTCTCGCACAGCTGGAACGGATTCGATGAGCAATCAAAAAATCACTCATGTTCCGACTCATCGTTGATCGTGCGAGGATCGCGCAAGTGTCTATGACCTTGCGGCTCCGCCAAACGTGCTGGGTTTGGCTAAAGCGCTTTGCATCTCCTCAACAGTCGTTTTTTTTCTCTCGCTTTTGTTAGGCGAGCTTAAAATAACATGGTTTTATGAGGCAATCAACTAAAGTGAGTGATCGCAATCGATCCGACAGTTGCACGAAATTCGTCCACTCTATACGACGAGGTGGCACGAACTCCACTTGACGCGTCAAACGGGAACCGTTTAGATTCTCTACCGCATTCTAAGGGGAAAGAGAATCCATTGACCTGAGCGTAAGTTCAGCATGAAGTCGTGACCAAACGCGCGCGCTTTTTGGCAGGTCATCGTCAAGGGAAGTTCTCGGACGTCATCGCCTAAGCTTCCAAGTCGCCAGTCATAAATGCAAGGATAAGCCCATAAACCTGCCGGGCCTAACTGCCCTAGTAACATTTTAGGTTTTAAGTAGGCCATAAAAGCCTATTTAGGCCGTATCAGGGTTTCCAGAACCCTGATAAAACCTGTAAGTTTAAAAATGTTACTAGGGTGCGCCGTACACTTCAGTTCAGGTAGTCTTGCACGTCTGCCAGCGGCCATGCCCATCCGACGCGATGACAGCTGTAATGCAAAAGTAACAACTAATTACACACGTGTAGAACCACGGGGGTTCCAAACACATGCACACAAACGATACGATCGCGCAATGCGCGCGATTTGCCATTCAACGCGGCTTGAACGCCCGAACCAAAGTCAAGAAATTTTCAAGTTCAGCTCGGACGCGGTGGTGTTGTTGTTGTTGTTCAACACGCCGAGCAGAACAGAAGCAATCAATAAGTTGGGCAATAATATCCGAAGCAACAGCAATGCACTTTAGGAACAATCGATCGCGTCGAACTTGGCTGATCTCGACGAATTTTAATGGTTGTTGCCGAATTTAATGCGCGCTCATTATGGCGTCTGGCTGAAATGTGATACCGGAATTAAGAGTCGGGCAGCGATTGTTGTGACGAGAAAGCCTTACGATGGAGTCTGGTGGTGGTTCAATGTGAACGAGTTTACATAACAATATTTATTTTGCATTTACCAACAACTTATAGAACATTTAAATAACAAAAGTTAATCCTGTTTCACGGTTCGTCTCCTGTTTAACGAATGTCGTGCATCGAAGTCTCTGTGGAAACAATTTACTCGAAATAAATACATTGTTTTAACAAAATTGGATTTGAAATTTATAAAAAAAAACATCAAAGTGCAAGCCGAAATTTCAAAAAAAAAAAATAACGAAAGAATGCTTTACACATGGGGCGAATTGGGACAGACACAGACCAATGAGTATGGTGCATCGTATTCAAAAGTGCGAGCTTTAAGCTATCACAAATTTGCAAAATATCAATAATTTTAAGAAAAAATGTCCTTGATTTTGTAGGCAAATTTTGAAGGGGATTGGAAAAAAATGTTAGACTTTGTTGTGAAAATATTTGTGTTCTATGCTATTCAAATATTTACGTTTTCGATTGCCAAATAGATTTTATTTTTAAAAATGATTTTTGGAATACATTTCCAATGTTTTTGTAATTTTTTTTTTTTTCAAAGTTCAATGCTTCTTGAAAACATTTTGTTTGTAATTTTCATTGACTCAAAAGTTGCCATCATAAAAATAAATATTCAAAAACCGAAAAAAGGATTTCCAGCGCAAAAAAACACATTCATATTAAAAGTAAATCAAAATATTTTAAAACTGGTTCAATCATGCCAAAAAATGATAATCAAAGAAAGAAAATGTATTTTTAATTGTATTCGTTTTAGGGGTGGGCAAAAAAAAAGAGCGAGCCGCTCAAATAGCCGGTTCACTAAAAAGAGCGAACGAACCATGGCTCACAAAAATAAAGAGCCGCGGTTCTTTTTTTCTTTTTTTCAGTTCTTTTTGAAACTCTGGTCATTTGAAAGAACCGTTCCAAGATGGAATGATTTTTAAACTTGTCAATTTTTATGTTGACAATATAATTCATCGAATTTCCAATAAATTGTAATATTAGGGGAAATTCTCGTATGTTTGGCAGGTTAAGCACTCGCTCCTAACTCCATCCAATTTGCCGATTTTCACTATTTAAACAACTAATTTTGCAAATCTTTTGATAGGAACTTGCTTGCTCACATCTTATTGAGCTATTTATCACTCGATTTCAGTTGAAAACGCTTTTAATTAGCTTTAATTATATGTCAAAGTTCTGACCTTCCAACATTAGGGGCACGCTGGAATTAGGTGCAGTTCCCCTAAATTTGATTTTGAGATTTAAAAATGCAACTTCAAGTATTTCAATGTTGATGAAAAATGAATCCTAAAATTGCCCCACGGTGTACTTTTTCAAATACTTTAGGATAAAAAAGACGGCAGGAGCTTTTCCCGATATTTTGAGAGCTGAATCATCATATTTCGTTGGGGGGTGGGGGTCTGTTGCAACTTTCTCATTAATATATATTAAAATACTCCAAATAGGATTGATGCCAATGTTTGAATATCACTTATAAGTTTTCAAACTCAAATTGCTTAACATAGAAAATTTTAACAAAACTTTACTTTACAGAAATGCATATAAAAGTTCAATAAAAACTGAAAAAATCACACCATTCTTAAAAATAGCATTTTCATCAAAAAAATTAAAAAAAGCGAAAGAACCGTTCAAAAAAGCCGCTCTTTTTTAAAGAGCGAACGAAAATGAGCAGCTTCTACGCCCAAAGGAAAAATATATCTCAAAATCTGCAATAGTGGATTTGCTGCAGGAAATGTTACATTTAATAACATTGTTTGCAGCAAGGCCGTAGATCATTTTTGCCCGTGTGTAAACATGTCAGCGATCTGCAGTTCTCACCAACACATATAATGCTGGCGCGTCTCCGAGCTACACTCTAGAGAGAAGAATATGTTGGTTAGAGTGTAACAAATCCAAAATATGAGCTTGATTGGACGTAACAGGAGCTGGCGCTCCGCCCTTCAATTTTAAATGGGATTTAACCCGTAAAAAAAGATTTTTTCAAAAATGTCACTTTTTGAGGCATTTTGGCCACTGAAGCGTTTATTTTCAACATCATTGGCGTGTAGGCCAGATCCTTGCGCATCTTTTGGTATATATAACATTGAAATTTGGAGCACCCTGGAGCTCGGTACAGACCTTCAAAGTTTGGCATTTTTTCGAAAAATCGGCCCCGGCAAAATCAAATGGCGTCTAGGGCGTCGCGAGGCGCGACGCATATCTTTTTTGCCGGGGCCGATTTTTCGAAAAAATGCCAAACTTTAAAGGTCTGTACTGAGCTCCAGGGTGCTCCAAATTTCAATGTTATATATACCAAAAGATGCGCAAGGATCTGGCCTACACGCCAATGATGTTGAAAATAAACGCTTCAGTGGCCAAAATGCCTCAAAAAGGGACTTTTTTGAAAAAATCTTTTTTTTACGGGTTAAATTCCATTTAAAATTGAAGGGCGGAGCGCCAGCTCCTGTTACGTCCAATCAAGCTCATATTTTGGATTTGGGCTTAGTATGCCCACCGGAACAAACCCTTGAATGCCCGCCAAAAAGTCATTTTTGTTACATCCTAATGTTGGTGCTCTGTCCCTCCCAATTCATCAAGCGTCCATGGCGCGGTGGTAGCGTGTCGGATCAACAATCAAGAGGTTGATGGTTCAATCCTCGTTATGTTAAGATTATTTTTTTCGCAATACCAGTAAACAGCAGTCGGTAATGTCGATAATTGTCGGTAACGGGCAAAAATGCCATACCCCTGTATCGCAAAAAATGCATGAGGACAGTTTTCATGCAGATTCTGATATACTTTCATGCAGCCATGCATCAGAATCATCCGACCGCCGTTTGGGTGTAAAAAAGAGCGGTTTTGCCCTCCTCTAATTCAGTTGATGAAAAATATTGTTTTACAATCATTTTAAAACTTTCAAAAGTCTAAGTTTTCGTTAAAATCTTAATTTTGGCAAAAACAAATCTTATTGTGAGACTTAAATTAAAATTTCACAAATATTCAAAATATTTTTTAATTGTTTCAATTATGTTAAAAATGCATTTTGAAAAAAAATATTTGAGAATTGTGGTTACAAAAAGGTCAAAACTGTCAAAATGTTATTTTGCCGCTTATGCGTAAACGAGTCCAACAAATAAAAAAAATGTAAAATTCATTTATTAGGAAATTACAATATCTTAAATTTACAAATCGTTGATAATAAAAAATGATAAATTCTCCAACTAAATCCAAATTTTGACATTTTTGAAGTCGTAAAGCACATGTCAGTTTCAAAATTCTTCACCAAATTTGACAAACTATAAAACAAATTAAATGCAACTATTTCAACCAAACAAAACAAGCGTTCGGTGAAAGAGAAAAGAGCCGTTAAAACACCTTACACACAGCCCAAACGGCGACGCGTCGCCTTAATTAGCTGAATTGTTTCGCACCCAACTCGTAGTCTACGGAGGCTCTACCGAACCACCAAATTTACTGTACCGCGAAGCGCAATTCGGTCCGAGAAACAAAAATGAAAATAAACCTTGAAAATGTTATAGGTTTTCCTATAGCTTCGTGGTCGCGCGGTGGCTCCTCATCGCACACGCCCGCCAAACTCTAGGCGGTGTCTTCCGACAACACTTTTGATTTTCATTGTTTTTGATCGCCGATCAGCAGAACGCCATAGGCTTCAGGGTAGATTAATTCCACGAGCTTTTTCGATAAGTGCTGAACACACTGCACGCACACAGGTTTACGCGATTTGGTTTAGACAAAGGAGTACGGTCAGCCAACCGTTGAGGATCTTCACCACTACACGGACACTTCACGGAAGGTTCTGACTTACCTTTCTTCCACGGATAGCTGCTCCAGCTCGGGGACCCAGCACCAGTGTTCCTCGGGTACGATGGTGATGAAGATTTGCGAGAAGTAGACGAACGCGACGAAGAAGGCAAACGGGATCATCAGCAGAAACAGGATCTTCTGGTATCGGCCGAACTCGCCAATGTGCGGCAACAGGTCGTCAAAGTCTACGATGGGTTTCTCCTGGACGCCACTTGGGCTGGTGGTTCCGACCGTACCATTGGTGTTCTTCTTCTCTTTCAGCTCGAGATTGTCCTTTGTCTGCAGATCTTGGTTCTGCTTGTCGTTCTGTGCGGGACAATCCGAGACGAACGCGTTGTTGATGAACCCGTTCAGCTTGAGGTTGTTGCTAAGGTTTCCCAAACTGCTGGCATTGTTGAGCGATCCGGGCATGTCCTGGTCTTCGCCAGCGTGCACCGCCGGAATGCTTTCTTGTGGTTTCGGGGTCATGGTCACGACTTCTTCTAAGTTTTAACACTAACACTTGTTCGCACACTCTTTGTTTGCTGGGAATAGCTCACACGTTATGACCTTGACACGCACACTCAGGATTAGAACATTCACTGGTTTTGAACAACTATTTCAACCTCCTGACTTGAGCACATGCTTTGCCACTGATCAAATTTCACTTTTATAAAAACCGTTGGAAACCTTTCCGCAAGCGTATTCGGTTGTCTCGTTTAAAAAAGGCCACTTTTCGTTCCGCCACTTCGGGGTAGGACGCCAGGGGCCAATTCTGGTCTGCTGCTCTTCTCGGGGAAGGAACTCAACGGTCCTAATCTACGGATCACACTGGATTGAAGTCCTCCACCGTTGACAGCTTCAATATATAAAGTATTGCGACAGCAGCAGGAGAGCACGAAGATTTGCGCTCACAGCATCCACCGCCGCGCGATCGCGAGAGATTTATCCCAGCTATTGCGAAATACAAGAACACATGCTCTCTGTCTCTCTCGCGAGAGCGGCTAGAACTAGAACCCCGCGCGAATTCTTACACACCCGTCCCGACGTCCGTCCGTCAACGGGAAAAAGGACACACTTTTCCGCGAGTAAGATCACTCTCACGATCGCCTCTCCATCAGGGTAGGCGTTGAACGCTGAAGCTCTTGCCGCAACACTTCTTCACTCGTTCCGTCGTCGATCGGCACTAACCGCCCGCTCCTTCGTATGGGGTTTTACCAGTTTTGCTGGAAAATGTGCGCGAAGACTTGCCTGTAGCGCAGCTACACCCAAAACCGGAGTCGTTTAGACTCAAGCTTGAACTTTTTTTTCCATTACGGTTCATGAACATGTGTGGTCATTCAGATGTCATGCTTCAAATTGTTCATAAATCAAATTGAACATAAAAGGTTCAAGTGCGATACAATTTTGTTCATATCAAGTAAATCACCAACTTTGGGTGTACCACTATCGCTTTGGGTTAAGCTTCTTGCAACCAACACGATCGCTTCTCTCACGCTCTTAGCGCGCCTCTCTCAAAGTTCTCGATCGGCTCGATCGGATTTTCTTGAACGAGCTTTCGGAACTCTTGCAAGCTTCCCCACACGGCGGCGTATGGAAAACCAAGAAGCGCGCTCTCAAGCAACCGCGACCGCAAGTGACATTCGCAAGTGTTCGCGCAAGAGGCCCCGTTAATGAGACATCAAGTGCGATCGCGATCATCGGCTTTAGTCTGCCTAATCAACCGTACACGATGCGTCTTAAGCAGCTCACGTGCGACCGCCGGTCGAGTTAAGTGGATTTAAAATGCCGGCCCGTTTGGCGACGATTGTCAATGACGGACCAATTGGTAGTAGACGGGGGAAGAGCTAGACAAAAAAACAGAAAGGATTGTCGACGAAACAAAATCAATGCGACCTTGAGGGCTATTGGAGAATCGCACCGGCGGCGTGATTCACAAACTTGAATTCGGGATTATCCGCCAAACAGAGTGAGCTAGCGAAATTTTTAAGCGTGGGCCGGAAGTAGAGTAAGGGGTTGAACTTTGTATTTCTTTTAATTTTTGATAGCCTGTTAATATTTTCCAACTTTAAAAAGCAGAAGAAATCCCATATACGCTAGCAGGTAGAGAAATTACAGTATGCAAAAAAAGTATTTACACCCCTTGGGCACAATGCACATTTTGTGATGAAACTTGTAAACAATTTAAAGTTTGACAGAAACCTAGTACTACGTTTTGTTCAGAAACTCATGCCGAACATTTTGCTATAAAAAGCTCATGAAAAGATGATTTCCATATAAAGTTATATAACAAATACTATTACAGAAATCAAAACAGGTGCAAAAAAAGTTTGTACACCTTTCGAAAAATTAACATAAATAATGTTATTTGTTGACAAATCACCACAAATCCAGTCTCGCAACTCGAAATAAGCATCCTTGACTGATTAAAAAAAATAATTTGGATTGAATATAAAGTTTACTAACTACTTAGTATAAAAGTTTATTTAACTCTGGAAATTCTATATAAAACTTATCTAAACTTAATTTTGCAAACTTTTAATTCAACTAAATGTCATTATATTACCATAAAATTGCTAAATAAACATTTTGGAGTGGGTATAACACCGTGGGGGTCTTTGTATCGATAGAATAGATTTTTCGTTGGAATTTCGTACCAACCCGGAATTACGTCGTCGGAAAATCCACCGGCATCCGAATCGGTCCACGATTCACAGGTCAACCTATGTGGCATCGGAAAGGACATAAAATTTCCGATCTTTTGATACCCATACATCTAGGTTTTCTATAAAACCCACGTTTTTAAATACCTGGGCAAAAACGTTGTTTACTTTTTGCCCGTAATCTAAACGCAAGTTTTTCCAGGATGCTTTCTTCGGACTGGCTGCGCTTGTGTTCGATTAGATTAGATTAGATTAGATCGTGATTCGGTTATCCGAAGTCCAATACAAACCTTCGGAATCTGGACTGTATATCTAAATATTATTTACTAGACAAACTAAGATATCTCGAGTTTAAAGGAAAATACACCTGGAAGAAAATATCCAAGCATGGCCTACTAGTTAAACGAAATTGCAAGCACGTGACTGAGCAATCAGGATATTTTTTTCTTTATGTACCGTAAAACGGGGTGACTTTGATAGGTTTGAGATTTTTTCTCAAAATGAAGAGTACAAATAAAATACGTACGGAATTGTATGGAATCATACTGACCGGGGTAGAGAAAGGTTCAAGGTACTTCTAGAAGAAGTTTTCATTAAATTTTGAAAAGTTTAAAAAGTTAGTTAACTATAACTAAGAAAACATTGATGAATAGCATTATTTTCATATTCTCAAAGTGTCATGATTTTCTCAATGAACATGATTTCAAATCGGAAAACGGAATGCATTTTCGGATTCTTCGGACAATTTTCCACTAGCAGAAGGTAAACGAAGTTAGTAAATAATAAAAATTGTGTGTTTTTGAAACATAATTTAATAATATTTCCAAATTTGAAGGCATTTTCAGTAGAACAAATTTCATACAAAATGTGAAAACTTTTGATTTGTGCTTCAAATTCAGTTTAAAATGCAATATGAATTGATAATTTTATAAACAAAACTATTTTTAACAAATTTCAGGCAAAATTCTGACTTTTCAACAATTTTACCTAAAATTTATATGTATTTTGTTAAAAAGCTTATAAACTTAGTTAAATAAATATAAACATTGATTTTTTCGTTAAAAACTATATCAGCAACCTTAGCGATGGTACATTCGACGTAAAAATAAAATTTGAACACCTTTAACCTGATTTTAACAACAAAAACTTTGACTATCAAAGTCACCCCGGTATTCAAAATTGAAAAAACTTTTTTTCAAAAATAGTGCATGGACCTTATGTGGCCTACCCTAGTACATGTTTTAAAAATAATAGTCTTGAGAAAACCCTTTCCAGTTAGAAAATATTCCAAAAATAAATTCAAATCCTATCAATGTCAACCCGGTTTACGGTAATTTTGTTCCCAAAATCGCTAAAAATAATCATCATACATTTTGTGTATGGATATAAATTGGTTTTCGAAACAGTGACTTTTCACTAAATCATGAGGAAGTATTTCATTATTTTTTCTTGCCTAAAAATAGGACACCCTGATGTTTATGAAAAGGGTAATTTATTTGTAAAATTTCCCCTAAAATTAATTTTTATTCAATCGCTTTTAATTTACATGATATTCGGGCATTTACTGCGACAATAACTGAGCATGCACCCAAACCAAATTAAATAATGCTACAAAAACCAGTTTCCCACGTTTGTTTATCCAAATTTGTCACTTATTTCAACCTGAACGTTGGTGTTGCTTTCAGGGTTTCCCACCTTTACTTCCGGTGTAGAAGCTAAACCGTTAACGTTCTCAACGCCCTATATCACTTACCGCTAGAAACTTGTTTTAAATTTTACCTGCTCAAGGTTTCACACCTTCTAATTAACTTTTTGATTGTTCCAGTTTTTCAATGCCCTTGAACTTGCCAAAAACCTTCAAAGTCGAATCATTCGATCAAATTTACAACTTAGTTTGAGTTATTGAACATCATGGCAGCAGTTTGATGACGCAAATCTCAAAAACTAAAGCATTAATTTGACCAAATTGTCTGGATTTTTAATATAGTGACGTAGGTTGTTCATTGTTCCTTAACTCAGTCTGTTAGAATGTGCACAAAATAAGCCTTATTTCAACGATCACGTTCTCACACTCCCAATTCTTTTGTGTGTAAGCTTTCAGCCGTTTTAAAAATGCGATCTCACAGCCGGACTTTTATGTCCTAATAGGCTACATGTTCTCCCCCGTCCCTGCTGAGTGACGAATCACGCTTATATTATTAGCCGCCGATAAGATCGTCCAATTTCCTTGTACAGCACCGCTCAGTTGCGGGATCGTCCATTCTCGTGACCTGAACCTGGCAGTCTATCCCCCTCGTCAGGTCAGGCCACCAATCCGCACAAGTAGATATCTCATCCAAGAAGTTTCCTCCTTTTTGCCAAGCGCTGGTGCTGCCGTTCTCTGTCATTCAGCTGGTCATTCACCGGAACCTCGAAATGCGCCGAAGCCACCACCACAGTGTTGAGACCTTCCACGACGATCGGTTGGCACACGATTCCTCAAACTAATGGCTCATTTACATCGCGCGTCGCGGCTCGGTCTCTTTCGCCGGAATTTGCCCAAAATCGTGCTACTCACGCTGTGCAAACACATTTCTTCGCAATAATATGGCTCTATTAAGTTGAATATAGAGGATAACAAAAAAAAAGCTCCAGCGAGCTCTATATCGACAGGTCTAACCTCGGAAGTACCTTTGGTTGTGATGTTTTTTTTTTCGCCTAGCCGTGGGAGCTCAGGGGTTCGGAAACTGGTATGTCAGCCGTATGTTTAAAATTTTTGATTTTCTAAGACTTTATTATCCGAAGTCAGCGGGAAAATTCACTTCAGATAATCGAATCTTCGGGTAGGAATGGAATCAGGAAAAAAGGTGTTTTCGTTAATTTTTTGGGCTTAAACAGTTGAACTTGAATATGACCCCAACAATAGGGTGCCCAGAATATGAGACTTTTTCTCAAAACCTCGCTCCACAAGCTGAATATTCTTGTGCTATTTTAGGACTCTGGGCCAAATATGAGCAAAATCTGTCAACATTTACCCATTGATACTCGGAGGTGAAGTTTGTATGGGAAAAATTGAAAAAAAAACGCATGGGAAACGCAATTTTCTTACGGTTTGGTCTGAACGGTGCGCTTCTTCCATCAAAATATTCCCAAGGTGCGATTCTCATTGGAAATTTAAAGTCTACAACTTTGTAAAACATACCTTGACCCTGAAAAGTTATTAGCGATTTAAAAAAGTAATTTTTGTATGAAAAACATTTTTTTCACCAACTTCAGGCTCAAGTATCAGTGGAATAATCTCAACCAATTTCGCTCAAAATTTGCACAGATGCTTAAAATAACCCAAAAAAACGTTTTCCGCTTGTGGAGCAGGGGGTCATTTTTTCTGGGCGCCCTACCCCAACAATACTTTAAAGAGATTTGGATAATTTTAAATCCGGCTAAAATATTTACAAAATGTATTTGGTAATGTAACAGGTATTTATTTAAAAATTGGCATAATGTGTTTAAAATGAGAATTAAAAACAAGATTTTTCGGAGTTGATGATTCGGTTTTCCGAAGTTCCTAAAAAAAAAACTTGGATAGTCAAGTCTGGACTGAACACATTTTAGCCAAACATTTTGTTCAAATTTGGTGATATAACAAAATGTTCGAAAAAAAACCTTTGCAAACAGATTTTTCGCATTGAACAGGTTGATTTTGTTCATAAAAAACGGTTTTCAGCAAAATTTTGAAACAAAAAAAAAGTGATTTTGATGTATTAAAGGCGGTTTGCTTTTCTTCTTAATGACAGTTTCGTCACATAGTCAAATCAATGAAAACTATTGATTTTGCATGTCAATTGCTGTTATAAAACAATGCTAAAGGTTTGGAAACATAAACATGCTAGCAGTACATGAAACGGCGTGGGTCTCGTGGCGCAGGGGTAGCGGCTTCGGCTGCCGATCCCGATGATGCTATGAGACGCGGGTTCGATTCCCGCCTTATCCACTGAGCTTCTATCGGATGGTGAAGTAAAACGTCGGTCCCGTTTTCTCCTGTCTCGTCAGAGGCGCTGGAGCAGAAATCCCACGTTAGAGGAAGGCCATGCCCCGGGGGGCGTAGTGCCAATAGTTTCGTTTTCGTTTCGTTTTTACATGAAACAGTAATGTAAGTTACAAAATAGAGTTTTAATAGGGAATTTTAAAATGTCGCCTACACTGAAATTACAAAACATTATTATTCAAAAAGCAAAATTATTTAGAAAGAAGTTGCCAAAGATGGTAAAAATTTTAAGTCCCAAAAAGCTCGGAAACGATCTTGTATCAGCAGATTCAGAAAAAAAAAAATATCAAAAGGTAGATATAGTTCCTCTAAATAATGAGGATACTTAAATTAACGTTTCATAGAATGAGTATAAGTATGAATTGATTGTAAGTAAATTCATTGAGAAAATAAAACAAATTTATTACTTTTCTTGTCACTATATTGGAATAGTAAAAACAAACTCTCGGGTCCCGGGAATTCCCGGGAAATAGCCAAATTCAACTCTCGATTCCCGGGAAATTGAAAATCTCGAGAATCGTCACCCTCTAGTCAAAAATATCACATTTTCCAACAAAAAAATCGTAAGATTCTGATAACTCGTGAAGAATACATTACATACAAATCCCTTGTGTTTATATATCAAAGTTTGTGTTTTGTCTGCTCTACAATTTATAGAATATTGTTACATTCTAAAAAATAATCCTGCAACGTTAGAAAAAAACACGTAATTTTAAATTTAAAAATTTTGTTCCAAATGAAAAAGTAAACTCTTCTGGATTAATTCAGATTCGAAAAGTACATTAAATTCTCACGATTTTTGACAGTTGAGTTACGGGAAATGACAGCGGTTTTAAAACTATTTTTAAACTTTTTTGATAAAAAATACGTTTTTTTCGGAATTTTGAGTGTGTGTGTGTGTGTGTGTGCAACCAACCAAACGGGACCACGCGGCCGCTTCTTACAAATTGAGTTGTTTCCATGTATTTTTAGATCTACATTCTATACATGCAAATAACTCGCATAGGCATTTGGAAGGTGTTAGCTCTGCCGAGCTTCGGTGACCCATTTCTACGCTGGCTAGCCGAGCGCGAGGTACTTCAGCTTTATCGACAAGCCCCGCCCTGAAGAACGTTTGCACCAATCGGGTTCAAACGTTATTTAGAACTTCCGAACCCTTGTCAAATGGACAAGGACCCAGCGCGTATATAGTTGATAGTAACAGTATTCCTAATTCCAGTCATAGCTCACCAAGTCGCGATGGCCTAGTGGTTAGCATTTTTGCTTACCAATCCAAAGGACGGGGGATCGAACCCCGACTCGAGCGACTTTGATTTTTCGTTCATGCTCAGAGTTTCAAGATTTATATTTCCTATACTTTCTCGTTGGGGGCAGATGGGAATCGAACCCAGGACCATTCGCTTACAAAGCGAACACCGTAACCAGTCAGCCACGGCCGCTCCTTCGTTTTTTTCGGAATTTTGAGTACGCCATTAAAACAGGCGTCCAATTTTACAAAACAGACCCCAAATTTTCTCTTCACTGTTCACAAATTACTGAAAAACGTGTCTTAGTAGAAATCCAGAAAAAGAAAGGGGTCGTACCTCTCCACCGTCACGAGATATCAAAAAATGGACATCAGACTCGTGATAAGGGACCAAAGTTTCACGTTAAAGTTTCACGAAAATCGAAGAGAGGTCGGGGCAACTTTTTTCCTATTTCGTGTGAGTTGGCGGAGAATTACCCATAGAACAAAATAATTTATTTTCTATGAAAATAGGCAATTTTTCAGTAAATTGCAAATCGCGAGTTTTAAACGATTTTTGGGAATTTTACGTAGTTTTTACACTGTGAAACATTGTTCCTGAGACAAAAACCTATCGAAATCAGGTTGAGCCCGGAGGATTCCACAACCTCAACTTTTTTAGAAGACATAGTTTTTTGTTTGAAAATAGTTTTTTAAGTCATCGAACAAAGTCTCAGCTTGTGGCACTTCACCACAGAAAGATTATTTAAAAATTTACCATCAAACTTTTAAAATTGATTTATTTGAAAAGTACTAAACGGGCGTTGTCAAAAGATAGCAAAGAAAACGGGAAGCATCGAGAGAAACGAGAATATCTCGGAAAATGCCAGGCCTACTACGTTAAGTTTACTGCAAAGATGATTCGTTGAAATTTGAATTGAATTTTAGCATTAGTTCAAGCAACAATACACTTGAGAGAGAAGATGTGTGTAAAATATAAATTCAGTTCTTATTTCAGAGTTCTTTTTTTTTAATTTCTGTTGCTGTTGGTTTATTGATTTTAGAACCACTGTTCAAGCAACAATCGCCAACTGCTGCTGCTGCAAGCAAAGTGTCCGGCTGCGAGGTGGCTCAGGTGCGTTCAGCTAGGGGGAGAGGGGGTAATATGCACCCCCGGGGCAAAATGCACCCCCTGCTTTTCTCGGTATTTGGAAGAATTTTCCGGGGAAAAATCATAGAAATTGGAAGCTTAACATTGATAAACCATGCTGGAAAAATTTGAGCATCGCAGTATAAAAACAGCTCAAGTTATTTGCAAAACTTTAAAATGTTGTGTTTTCATCTAATTTTCTTTGCACTTTCATTATGATTTTTGGACAACATAAAAATCATTTATTGATAATGTAAGTGTTGAGGTAAATAGTTTTTGCCATAATCTTCATTATTCTGTAGATAGATGAGTCCAAAAACATCAAAAAATGCATTTTTTATTAAATTCTCTGCAAAAAGCGTGTTCGGGGCATAATGCACCGCTGTGAAGCTCTTTAGTAGAAACAGCGGTGTCATCTAGTGGTGACTAGTGAAAACTGATTTTACCCGGTGCATTTTGCCCCATGTTGTGGTGCATTTTGCCCCGTTGTTGTAGTGCATTTTGCCCCAATGTTGCGGTGCATATTGCCCCGCATGGTCGTTTGAAATGAATCAAAAATGTTTTTAGAAATTTGATATTTTTGAACAATTTTGAGGTTTTTAAAGACTTTTTTCACTTGGATGACGAAGAATAATAGTTGTTTCAGAACATCGAACAAAATTCTTCCACAGTAATGCTGTAATGGTTGAGAAATCACAGTTTTCCCTTAGGGGGTGCATATTACCCCCTCTCCCCCTACCATGAAGCACCTTTTTTTTCCTCACTCTAATCGATACACACAGATATTTGACGGTTATGACGTTTGTTTTGCATCTCGTTCGTTCGTTTCTGCGACCAAACGCCGCACTAATGATGAAGGTGCAACATTGAGTGATTTGCGTTAATTTGAATACAACACACGATACCGGCGGAGTCGCGGATTTTCGCGGAGGTCCGTCTGAATTGAGCTATTTCGCTCGGAGCTCCCCTTGGAGTTGACGGTGAATTCCTGGCCTTTTTTTTTGCGCTAGCCGTAGGACACCCTCGCAAACTGGCTCAGGTTCAGGGGGCGACCTCTAGTCTCGCTAGCACGGATACTTGAACGAGATTAGGTGGTAGAAAAACATCCGTGAATGGAGGTACTTGGGGTCCCGCAATTTCGATTTGTTTACTCAGAGGGGGTTACTTTGAGAATTATGTACTCTGTTTTCAAAAACCATATGATTTTTTTTTATTTGTTTTCTATATTGCCAAAAACAACACAATTGAGAAGTTCCAATCGAAATTTTTTGATCTCTTGAAAAAAATCTTTAAAATATTAAAAACACGACGTACGATTAAAATGGAAATTTTATGAATCAAGACCCAAATGATTTTTTTTTATTTTACAAATAATTTCTAAGCTATCTCCCAATCACGGTACAACTATTGGTCACGCGGAACAAAACTCCAATTCCCTCCCACTAAATAAGCTGCTGCTGCGCGTGAACTAAACTAGTCAAAACACGCTCGGAAATGATTAGTCATTTTATGTTTAACGTGCTGCTGTCTAGGAGGACTCATAATTGTAAGCCCGAGTCGGCACGAGACAGCGGGTAATGAGAGGTAATCAGTGTGTGGAGGCAATGACTATAATGTTAAGCGAGGTAAATTAAAATTCGTTCAAGATGCTACCGACTTCGTTTAACACAATTTAGGCTTTTTTTGTGAAGATGATTGATGTAGGTTGGATATATCTATAAAAAAAGGATTGTTTGCTTATAAAAAACGTCCTCATTTAATTGTATGATAGGCAGATGCTATTGAATAGATTCTACGTTTCATAAAAAGTTGGTTGTATGACTTGCTGATTTTTAGTAATTTATGGGGTTTGATTTAATAACTATATATTATAATATGTTACAGTTAGAAAGTTTGTGTAGAGAACTTCAAGCAGTTCAAAGTACTCCGATTACTTAAAATCAACAATCCTTGAAGTATCCCTGTCAGATTCCAACTCTACAGCTCAGCATGATTGACGTCGAAGTTCGTGACTTTACAGTTGAAGAAATAGAGATCTATCTCACGTTGACAGAAACTTCAATAACTCAATCTCCATAAGGTACATTCGTATATCCATTAGGACCATGCGGAAAACGTTTAGTGAGGCCAGCTCTAGCCAATACGGAAGCTGGAGGGACATAGAGCTCTGCAAATGTAGACCTTGGCGAGCCACTAAACTGTCGATTATGGTGGTCTAAGCTAAATCGAGCGTATTTAGCAGTAGGTACTACCGAAAAAAGCCACTGTCATGCGATAAATGAAAGACACCTAATTGAAGTCAATGCCAAACTGACTGGACAATCTAATTTGGTTAAACATCAAGTTTACTGACAAATCTACCAGAACATTCTCCTTATCAGCCAACAGTAAAAAACAACTAAACTCACCTTTCCGTGACCTCGCGCCGAGTCATTTTCTGGCACTTTGCATACCAATTTCCTGATGATCGTCACCAGGAAGTGAATCCAAGCAGTCCGCAATGTAGAGCAAACGGCAATTGATCCTGGCAATGGCACATCGCCGTCGTCGTCAAATTTTACGTCAATGTCATCGGCAGCAGCAGTTGCCAACCGCTATTCGGAGATCAATCAATGTCGGCGGCAGCAGCAACAACAGCTACGACAGTACCGTACCATTAGCAAATGGTTCAGTTAATGGTTGGGGGGGACTCGATGCAGGTGAACCATTTGCATATCCTAACGCTTTGCGCCGTACCGTAAAGTAAGTTGGAGTTTCGCCAGGATGTGTGTTGGCTGTTGTTCCACTAATAACAGTCGAACCAAATATTCACTATCACTGCGTTTGACAGTACCCTGGGCTAGGTGGATTATAATTTTATCACCAGTGAGCAATTCTCTACCAAAACCGGAAATGGATTTTATTTGTATTTTTTTATTTGGCTCAAACTTTGTGGGGGCCTTCCCTATGACAAAATAAGCTATTTTGCGTTTTTGGTTCACCCATACAAGTCTCAATACAATTTTGGCTGCTGTCCATACAAAAATTGTATGTAAATATTCAAACAACTGTAACTTTTGAGTGAATTTTCTGATCAATTTGGTGTCTTCGGCAAAGTTGTAGATATTGTTGAGGACTATTGAGAAAAAAATAGGTACACGGAAATTTTTTTTTGCAGATTTTTTTATCATCTTTTTTTTCACAAAAACTCAATTTCCCAAAATACGTATTTTTTGATTTTAGAGATTTTTTGATATGTTTTAGGGGACAAAAATCCACAACTTTTGAGCCATAGAGCCAAAAAGATCGGAATTTCACTAATGTTTCATGTATTAACATTGAAAATCGGACCATTAGTTGCTGAGATATCGTCATTAGAAAATGGTGGGTTGTTTTGGTAAGATTTAGAAAACTTCAATTTTCGTGTTTCTTTTTCTTAAAGCGGCTCTATCTCAGCAACCCGAGATCCAATCTTCAATGTCTCTTAGACAATTTTATAGCAAATTTTCTGAACTTTTCAAAAAAAATATTTTTAGAACTGGTCACTCATGGTCACTATTTTTAAAAATCGAAAAACTGCAAATATTTTGCTAAAATCGAACTTTCGGTGGCTATATCTTGAAAACGGAGCCCTTTATCAAAAAATCTGTAAAGTAGTTGTCGATTGCAAATTCAATTTTGCATTAAAAAATAATGTCAAATTTGTTTTTGCATGAAACTTCGATTTTTTTCCAAAAATCACTATTTTTTCAAAAATTCATAACTCGGCGGCAGATTTTTTGACCATGTTTCTCTATGGCTCAAAAGTTGCGGATTTTTGTCCTCAAAACATATCGAAAAATCTCGAAAATAAAAAAAATACGTATTTTGGGAAATTGAGTTTAAGTGAAAAAAAGTTGATTAAAAGATCTGCAATTTTTTTTTCGTGTACCTATTTTTTTCTCAATAGTCCTCAACAATACCTACAACTTTGCCGAAGACACCAAATTGATCAGAAAATTCACTCAAAAGTTACAGCTGTTTGAATATTTACATACAATTTTTGTATGGACAGCAGCCAAAATTGTATGGAGACTTGTATGGGTGAACCAATGGCGCAAAATAGCTTATTTGGTCATATGGAAGGCCCCCACAAAATTTAAGTCAAATAAAAAAATACAAAAAATAAAAATGGTCGAAATCGGCAGATTTCGTAGAAAGTTGCTCCAGTGACAAATGCTCACAGAGTGACAACTTAATATAGTTGGGGCAATTAAAAAATCACCTGCAACTCACCCTACATTCCGTCAGAAATGCGCGGGAAAGTCGCTCAAAGTTCATGCCAAGGCTTGGTTGTCTACTGGGTTCACTAATTTAGAAGGGATTTTTTTTTGCCTTAACTGGTTAATTAGCCCTTAAAATGTGATTATTTTTTTTTTACTTTAATTATTAGTATCAGGGAATCCCAAAATTTAGGAGCGATTGGTTGGGTTTTGTATAAGGAAATTTATAAGAAAAACCCTGCTTTTCAATTATTTTTTAATGTTTATTCATCACTGTTTATGGCAATTAAACTGTTTATGAAGAAAATCACGACAATCGTTCTAAAATGATAAATAAAAACATGTTTAGCCCAAAATGACGTAAGAGATGCTCTACAAAATCGGTATTTTTTTGTGAATTTTATTTTTTGAATTTTTTTAATCCAGCTGAAACTTTTATCATTAGTTTGTCCATAGACCGATGTCCATATAATTTTCCTTTCAAATTTGGCAGCTGTCCATACTAAAATGTGGGTCTCGTGGCGCAGGGGTAGCGGCTTCGGCTGCCGATCCCGATGATGCTATGAGACGCGGGTTCGATTCCCGCCTTATCCACTGAGCTTCTATCGGATGGTGAAGTAAATCGTCGGTCCCGGTTTCTCCTGTCTCGTCAGAGGCGCTGGAGCAGAAATCCCACGTTAGAGGAAGGCCATGCCCCGGGGGGCGTAGTGCCAATAGTTTCGTTTTTTTCCATACTAAAATGATGCATGAAAATTCAAAAATCTGTATCTTTTGAAGGAATTTTTTGATTGATTTGGTGTCTTCGGCAAAGTTGTAGGTATGGATTAGAAAAAAAGATACACGGTAAAAAAATTGGGTGATTTTTAATTTAACTTTTTGTCACTAAAACTTGATTTGCAAAAAAAAACAGTTTTTTAGTTTTTTATTTGTTTTAGGGGACATCAAATGCAGACTCTTCAGAAATTTCCAGGTTGTGCAAAAAATCTTTGACCGAATTATGAATTTTTAATCAATACTGGGCCAGGGCGGCGAAGTCCTAGTAGATAAAAAGAAAGACACTAGTGGTTGGTACTAGCAATGGTGGCCGACAGCTATAAAGTCAACTTCGTTCTTCGATTTAAAAAATCGAAATATTTGTCACAAAAAAATTTCAAATTCTTTTTTCGATGTAAAATCAAATTTGCAATCAAAAAGTACTTGAGTGAAATTGTGATAAAGTGCACCGTTTTCAAGTTATAGCCATTTTTAGGTGACTTTTTTTGAATATAGTCGCAGTTTATATTTTTTTTTAATTAGTGCACATGTTTGCCCACTTTTGAAAAACATATTTTTGAAAGGCTGAGAAAATTCTCTATATTTTGCTTTTTGAACATTGTTGATACGACCCTTAGTTGCTGAGATATTGCCATGCAAAGATTTTAAAACAGGAAAATTGATGTTTTCTAAGTCTTACCCAAACAACCCATCATTTTTTAATGTCGATATCTCAGCAACTAATGGTCCGATTTACAATGTTAAAATATGAAACATTCGTGAAATTTTCCGATCTTTTGGAATACAATATTTTCAACAAACATTCAATATTTGAAATTTAAGTCTTAATTTAAAATTTTTGAAAATTTTGTTTTCGAAAAGATCGGAAAATTTTACGAATATTTCATAATTTGACATTGTAAATCGGACCATTAGTTGCTGAGATATCAACGATAAAAAATGGTGGGTTGATTGGGTGAGACTTAGAAAACATCAATTTTCCTGTTTTTAAACCTTTGCATGGCAATCTCAGCATCTAAGGGTCGTATCAACAAAGTTCAAAAAAGCAAGATATAGAGAATTTTCTCAGCTTTTCAAAAGTGGGCAAACATGGGCACTATTTTAAAAAATGTAAAACTACGACTATTTTCAAAAAAGTTACCTAAAAATGGGTATAACATGAAAACGGTGCACTTTATCAAAATTTCACTAAAGTACTTTTTGATTGCAAATTTGATTTTACATCGAAAAATGAAGTTGAAAATTTTGTGCGACCAATATTTCGATGTTTTGAAAAATTAGTATTGATGCAAAAATTCATAACTCGGTCAAAGTTTTTTCGCACAACCTGGAAATTTCTGTAAAGTTGGCATTTGATGTCTCCTAAAACATATAAAAAAATTAAAATAGTGTTTTTTTTTGCAAATCAAGTTTTAGTGACAAAAAGTTAAATAAAAAATCACCAAAAAAAATTGCATCATTTTTTTTCAGTGTAGTCCTTACCATACATACAACTTTGCCGAAGACACCAAATCGATCAAAAAATTCCTTCAAAAGATACAGATTTTTGAATTTTCATACATCATTTTTGTATGGACAGCTGCCAAATTTGTAAGGAAAATTATATTCTTTG
The DNA here is from genome assembly GCF_016801865.2 of Culex pipiens pallens. Classification (NCBI taxonomy): domain Eukaryota; kingdom Metazoa; phylum Arthropoda; class Insecta; order Diptera; family Culicidae; genus Culex; species Culex pipiens. Next base: position 43,449,660 of record NC_068939.1, read on the forward strand.
GGCATCCCGAAAGCACCATAAATGTTTCAGCCGGATAAAAAAAAACGAATGACCGAAATCTGAGAAAATTGCTTAAAAGTAAAATTTTTAAATAAAAGTTTTTCATAGAAATAAATTATTTACCGTAATGTATGGTTATTTCAGAATGTTTATCGTAATTTTCTTCATAAACAATGTATTTGCCATAAGCATTAAATAATTTTGCCATTAATTTACAGATTATAACCTCTTTATCAATATGATTCCGTAAAAAATGTATAAATAAATTGATTAAAAATCGTTAAATTAAAATTCAGATATCTAGCGCTAGTCGTTAAAATTATCACCAAAAAAGTGCCTTTTTGACAATTATATGAAAAAATGGCGTATATCTCGCGTAGATCAAGAGCTATAAATTTAGCATGTTTGACAAACTTTAATCAAATTTTCTCCTCTACAACTTTGCCGAAGACACCAAAACCCTAAAACATCATCCAACAAAGTTAGATTTTTGTTGACACCTTGGAAGATCGTCACATTGTATGTCAATATTTTTTTTTTGCGAAAATCAGAAACAAATGATTGAAGTAAAGTAAATGATTCGGAAGCCTCAAATGAATAGCAAGGAAAGAAGTAAACGAGAAATAAACCTCAGAATTTGCCAACATTTTTTATATGTTAAGTACAGATCTAGCTCACGATTTCCATGACCCATTTACCAACCTATTCATTTAACCACCGACCACAAGAAGCGATCTGATGACTGTGACTTCTTCCTCAATTAAAGCTGGCCGAAGATGCGGTTGCAATTTTTCGCAATCTGAACAGCATTATTTCGCGCGTAAATTTAATCGTTTAAGTTTTTTGCCTGAAAAGCCTTGATTGCATAACGAATCTAATGTGATGATTGGAGATTAGATTTTGGTGTAAATGTTAGGTCTTGATACAATCGATCTTGATTTGGTCAGGACTTTGAGGGTAAGTCAGAAAATTGAACTTTTTTCTTGAAATTGGCCTGCAAATTCTTGAATTTTTGATACTTATGTTTAATTTGCTTCATTGTTCTTAAACTGAAATCAAATCAAATAACAATACGTATAAGGATAATCTAATAAAATTAATTAGCATATAAATTTAGAATTGTTCTATATTGAAACTGCTCAACTTTCGTCACGAGTTGGAACCAACTTCCTCTAGAATTATACTCGGTTCCATACAAGCTAGTGATCTCATTGCAATAAACATTGCATGCAACACAAAACCAACATTTCGGCGTAAGCTCAAGCGGTACACCAAGCGTAACTAACTAGTTCCAACGAAACCGATCTCTAGTTCAAATTCGCTCTCCACGTGTCGCTCGCAGTTCCAATAAGCCATGCTTCAATTGCAGAAAATACAAACAGCATCATTTGCACCCCGCTGAGATTTCGTTATCTTCGTTCCTAGTAATATTACGTTGTTAAGACGAAGCTCTTCAAATGATGTGAGCTTGAATTAAACGCTACAGGAAAAGGAGAGAGAAGAGAAAAGGGATCAACATGTCAGTGTCATTTAATTTCAGTATTTATTAAATCTATTTTGTAATTTTCTGAGCTAAATTGTACAGATTTTTTACATTTCACTAACCTTTAATGAACTAATGCAAGCATCACCGACAATCGACACCAAAATTATGCTAATTAGCAAATCGTTCTAATTCTGCAAATGTACAATGACGTGTGGCCTCGGCAGTAAAAAACAACCAACGTGTAACACATTCTACCACGCTTCTGAGTGCATTGCAAGCGTGGTTTCATTCACATAAAATCTATTGAAACGTTTGTGGCCCGTCCAAACAGTTTGGTTAATAAGCGAAACTAATTTATGTCTCGTTGCTGGTAATTACACTTTTTGTTTGCGCGACTGGGAAATGGAGAAGGTTTAACGGTAAATCGCGGTGATTTCGATCTGTTGCATCTGACTGCTTTTGCTTTTACAAAAGGGTCATCTGCATTTTGGTCATTGCGGTCATGCTGGATGGCGATTTCAGTGGGTTCTGCCAAAAAAGTTTGAAATAATTACCATTTGTTTCACTGGTTCTGGCAGATGAACAAGTAGGGCAAATATTTCACCAAACTAACTTAAATGTGAGAGATTTAATTAAGGTTGATGTTTTTTTGCCCATAAAAAAATCGTGAAATTCAATAATACATAAATTTAAGAGGTTGAACAATGACATCGAAAGAATATTTTCGAAAAGTAATGTTATACTATTTTTTAACTTTTGTAAATTTGACACCTCAAGTTCACGATTGATTGTTTCCTCAAAGAAAGATATTCCACAAATTCGTTGTTGTCTGCAACACAAAGAGACTCAGCATCACTTAACCAAACACTTCTTTCCTCAAAACGCCCCTGCGCTAGACAACAGGTCGTAAAAGTCCTTGCCAAAGTGATTTTAGTTTTTCATCGTATTTAAATTGGACGTGATGTGGAAAACAACTACTTTGGGATTCATTTCACTACTAGTGATATTGTTGTGAAATAACAGCTTTTTTATCAGCTAAAAAATATTTCTTTACAAAATTTCTTTAAGCTCTTCCAACTTAACCAATTACAGCCACGTGCTTCGATTAACCATTATAGGACATAATTCCATCACAACCCTCAACAGTGCAATACTTTCCCAACTTACCAAACAATTTCGAAGGAAACCCCCCGGCGGGGTTCGATTGGTGGGCGTCCTGCTTTGTGCGGGAGGAGTAATAGCCCAACTTTCCACCCCACCTTTTTGTAGGGGACACACACAGGACAACGGGCACATATTCGATGCGTTTTTTGTTTTCTTCTGAGAAAGCTGTGGTGGCATACGATTATCGTGTCACCTTCAGAGATTTCAAAACAACAAAACCCAGAAGGAGGAAACGAACGGCAGAGTCAGGTTCGGGATGGTAAGGATGGTTAGGGGTTTAGTGGTTACAATTTTCAACAAAATTAGTTTTAAAATATTCATTAACCATTTACAATCTTTCTATTGTTTTTATTTTTCATGCTAATGCTTATGATAAAATAACCAGTAAATTCATGATCTTCTGATCACCATTAGTTTCATTTCAATCTCTTTTAAACTTTTTCTCAATTAAATTTTAAAATAAAATTGTGAGATTTTCATCTATGACCTCAGTTTATAAAAATGTTGCTAGTAAAATTTGAACTTATAAACAAAATCGAAATAGTATTAAATCGCTTGATTTTTTTTTTCAAATTAAAAAGCTAAATCAGTTGCTTTTTGTTCTGCAACAGTATTCACAGCAAAAATTCCGATGGTAAAATCGCATGCAAAAGCATGCACATCACCTTTGTGAGCAAAAGCATGTAATATTGTATGAGAATACGTGTACCGTCAGTGGGGGTGACATTGGGTCTGGGGGGTGAGATTGGGTCAAAGTGATTTTTTACGGATTTTACCATTTCTCAGGTTCTTCTCAATGAAAATGAATTCTTTTGAAAGGGTTGTGTAGGGGACATCTTAAGATGACTTCGCTGAAAAAATCTCATTCCTAGAACAAATCCTGTTATTTGGCAGATGTCTAAAGTTGGGGTACGTTTTCGGCCAAAAATGACCTCTTGAAAAATCATTTTTCTAATATTTTTGTAAGAATTGCTCGAAAACTACCTAAATGTTTGAAAATCTCCACTTCAAACATTGTAGCGTGTCAATACGATTCCCTCGAACAAGAAACACTGTTGCATGACTTGTTTTTACCATATCTTTGTATTTGAGCATCATTTTAGTTTCATTTGACTTAATGACACCTCCTCTAAGGGGTGAGATTGGGTCAATTTTCAAACAATTGGCATTTAAGGTAGTGTTCATCAAAATCCACCATATTTTGGGAAAATGTTAGTAAACTATCTAAGAACAAATCTACGTTGAAAGATTTTCAATGTTATTTAAATTGTTTTTGTTACTAAGCAAATACGAGAGGTGTATCGTTTTTTGACCCATAGTCACCCCCATTGACGGTACACAAAGTTCACCGAGCCGAACCAGCGTTTATGGCTGAAAGGCTCGTTAATAAAGACAACTAACTAACGGCTATCTCACCGTCTTGTAATTATTTGGTTCAACGCAAATGTAGCAATAGCTTTCCCGTACGTCGTATACTGTATTTACTGTATACGATGTATGGGAAACTTACATTTACATCGGTATTAATCCAGACAATTTCAAAGCGGCGAGATAGCCGAGAGGGTTGGGGCGCGGACTTGGTAATCTGGATATGACCCTCACCAGATTGTTGTTTTTTTTGTGGTGTGCAAATTTTTTTTTTCTTCCGTACATGCTTTTTGTGTACACGTATTCTCATACAATATTACATGCTTTTGCTCACAAAGGTGATGTGCATGTGCGGTAATGGAAGGAAAAGTAAATAGTTTTACAACGGAATTGCAAAACTTAATTTTAAGAAACTTTCATGTGAAAATTAAGTAATGTTTTTCGTTATATGCAAATTTATACGATATGCAAGTGATTTAATTAACAGCAAAAAAACAACATTTAGAAATAAAAACAATTCAAGATTTAAGATTAGGTACCGTCATCAGAGGTGACATTGACTCTGAGAGGTGAGATTGTGTCGTACAAATTTCAGATTTTTTGTATGATTTTCATTTCATTTTTTAACATAAAGCTTCCGAGAAATCGTTAGTTGAAAATAACAGGCTAATTAGGTTACTCTTAGAAAAGGCTGTATCTAAGAAACTATTTGAAAAATTATCAAAGACTCAGAAAGAATTTTGTCAGTCCTCCAAAAATATTTTTCAGACGTGGCTTGCCTCCATTAAGTACTTTTAAAAATAATCGGTTCCCCTCCCACTGACATTTACACACAAGATCCTCTATAATTACTCTAAGCTTTAAGAAAAATGTAATTACAAAAGCCGACTCGGTCCTAACCAGGTCCCAGTATCGTAAAGGTCCTAATAAGGCCGTTGCAAATATTTTTTGAAGTTTATGTCCCTCGACTCTGGTCGGGGTCGAGGGGGGGACAAAAAAATAAAAAATAAAAAAATTAAATAATAAGCCATGGTCTCAACATTTGAATGAAAAAAGTGTTTTAAAATGCATTTCACACCTGCCCAGTTGTTTTGCAATCATTAGTTTTCAAAATATCCAAGTATTGAAGAAATTTTTATTTTCGCCGCAAAATTAAACTTTTTGCGGTGCTGTACACTGGAATTCCACAAAAATTTAAAATATTTTTGATCGATCCCAGCATGCTAAACATGATTTTAAACGCAGGAAAATGCATTTCTTATTGTTTTCAGTTGATTAGACTTCTATTTCCTTTCCAATTTTGAAGTTTTTTGAAAAAAAAAAAATTTTTGCCCCCTGATTTTTCGAACCGATTTTGAAGGGGGGGGGGGGGGCGACATAAACTTTGAAAAATATTTGCAACGGCCTAAAAATATTGTACCAGTTTTTGCATCATGCACTATGGGCAAAAGATGTCTTTTTGAGGTATTTCTTGAGAGTCTAAGTATTTTTTTTTCTGAATAGTCTTAATTCTAGTCTACACTTTGCCCAAGACACCAAATCGATCAGAGAATCCCTTTCCCCAAGCAATTATTTGATCAATTTAGCGTCTCCTTCATTTTTTTTTTTTTTGAGTTTTTCATTTAAATTGTTGGGGGAAAAATGCTGAACTCAAAAAAAATACTATTTTTTTATAAACGTGTAGTCACGTTTAATGCAACATTAGTTGATTTTTTAGTTGTTTTGATGCTTATTTGTAAAAATAGTGTCTTATTACAACATATTAACACTATTTTCAAAAATGTTTGTTTTGGTAAGTGACTATTTTTATAAAAGAGGTCTAACTTCATGGAAACTATATTAGAAAGGTCCCTAAAGTAATTTCCCATCTCCCTTCAACGTTGTATTAGAGGAAATGGCTTGTTTTCTAAGGTGGCCCATTCTGTCCCGCAGGGTGGCCCATTCTGCCCCGCACCCTGGAATAGTAGTCGAAAAAACATTTTTTTAAGGTGGCTTAAAAATAGTTTTAAGATAAAAAATTTCATCAACCAAGTATACAACATGCATTGAAGGGAACATCCCAAAAGATAAGCCTTTTAAACTGAATTAATAAATTTGTATGTTTTTCTATAGTTTTTGGCGCATTTTACTTAGGCGGGCCATTCTGCCCCCTGCCCCTAACCCGACAAACTTCGTTCTGCCTTTTTTCATTTGCTGACGTTTTTTTGCTTTTTTGCTTATTCAGCCTCCTGTGATTAAATTTGATTTTACGTAACTTTTTCCATAAAATTTTCTGATGCTCCGGAAACGGTTCCAGAGTGGCTAAAATGTCAATTAGTTAGCGTATAAACTGTATGAAGGGCTTATACGAACCCAACGCAACAAAGAGCACCTCGATCCGAGGCTCCGTAGATAGTGATTTTTTTGGAAAAAGAATCGAAACCTTGCAAAAAGTACTCTATTCTTTAATATAAAATATAATTCACAATAGAAAAGTATTTTAAATTAAAAAACGCAATATTGTTAGATCTGATCTGAAAATACCCCATGAACTCTTCAAATAAACACTGAAGATTGTTTTTTTTTTCTGGGATATACTGCCCATGTTCCCATAAATGTCCCATATGCAAAAACAGCAAGTTGAGAAAAACGCATTTGAAGTTTGTCCCATACATAAGGCTACGTGTTAAGGTTTCGCGAAAAAACTGGATTTTCTCCTGATTTCAAGAACAATGTACTGGATGTTGTAGGCTTTTCTGAAAGTGCACAAGATTTTGAACCAATCTGCATCTATAACTCAAAAACGATTAAAATGTATATGGGACATTTATGCGATGGCAGTAGAGTAATTTAAGAACTAGTATTAAAAATTAAGTTTTCCAAACTGCACTTAATTGTAAACTGCCGTTATCTTAGAAACAAATGGTATAACTTTCAATGTTATATAATGTTGAACACAACTCTCATCCTTATTTCGTCTAAAACTTCCCAACTTTTCATGCACTGAACCCCAACATCCCCCAAACGCCCGAAGCCCAACGCAACCGACGAACCTCGCTCACTCAATTCGCGCATTTTACCATACATCAGCTGCCGGTCGGTCTTCTCCAATCTCCGAGTCTCGGCTCCTCATCATTCACTCGTTGGACGTCACCGTGACTAGACGCTGCACAATCGCGTAACCGCGTCTCGAGCCGTGCCGGGTTGTGTTTTGTGAGTCACGACACGCGCCCCAAGTATATACAATCTAAGTTTGAAGTTGTTAGTGGGACTTCCTCGTAGTGTTTTTACAAGGTGCCTGATAACAAGTACTATAGCGGTCGTTGATAGTTTGTGAACTGTATAGTAAATTTGCACTAGTTATACCTATTTGCTCAACCTGCGACTTCGGAGTTTGTTATTCTCTCCGCGACCTGTTCGGTGACCTATCGGCAGCACCACCGTCTGGGAGATTCATCTCCAGCACCGACTTCATGAATAATTCATAGACGACCGGCAAGCAAGAGAAAAAAAAAAGTCTGAAAGTAACGCCAATTTTTAACAGTTGATCGAGTTAGGGGGTACTTGCACTTTGGATACCCGCAACCACCCCACACTTATGTAAGGACGAAGTTCGCCACATCAGCATCGCACGTTGGACCAACCAGCCATGTGGCGAAGATTGTTGTTTACGAAGCGGCCGCAGCTTCTGGTGCCGACGCTGCTGTTGATGACCTTCGCACAGTGGCCGATTCAACAGGTGAGTGGCGTTGTTTGTGTATGGATACCTTTGGTGGTGGATTTTGTATTCTGTGGTGTGTTATGGATTGAGAGGAAATTGGATCGACAGGAACGCGCGCGGGTTTGATTCCATTGGAGACACGAGTTGAAAGTAAATCTGCACATTTGAGGGTGGAATTCGTTAGGAGTGCCCATAACTAGGGCACGTGTTTTGTTTGAAAAAGAATCTGCAGGAAGAGGAAAAAAAAGCAAACAATTGCAGAAAGAAATAAGAAACGCAATTAGAAAATTCACTTTAGGAACCGGACCTAAACATCTCGAACAACCTGTTGAAATTCGAAAATAGACTACAAGATAATTTGTCTTTTATCATTAATTGCCTTTAGGAATCTGTCTACAGTTGATCTTATCTGAAAAAAAGTCTGTACAACGGAGTGTTTTGAAGTGTTGATTTTTTATTTCAATCTCGTAAAAACAATTCCGCAAATTGTATCTTTTATCTTTGTTTTAACTTAAAATTATTTTGCTCGAAGTACTTCATATTGCACTTTTCATTAATATTTGTTTGGCATGCTGATTACGATTTTTTTTTCATTATAAAACGTTACTTAATCCACCTTTAGGTGGTTGGTGCCTTCCTCTCATTTACAGTATGTAAAAAAAGTATTTACACCCCTTGGGCACTATGCACATTTTGTGATGAAACATGTAAACAATTTAATGTTGACATACACCTAGTACTACGTTTTGTTCAGAAACTCATGCCGAACATTTTGCTGCAAAAAGCTCATGAAAAGATGTTTTCTATAAAAAGTTATATAACAAATACTATTACAAAAATAAAAAAATGTGCAAAAAAGTTTGTACACCTTTCGAAAAATTAACATAAATAAAGTTATTTGTTGACAAATCACCATAAATCCAGTCTCCCAACTCCAAATAGGCATCCTTGACTGATTAAAAAAATAATTTGGATTGAATATAAAGTTTACTAATTACTTAGTCTAAAAGTTTATATAACTCTGGAAATTCTATATAAAACCGATCTTTTGATACCCAGACATCTAGGTTTTCTATAAAACCCACGTTTTTAAATACCTGGGCAAAAAATAAGTTTGATCCACGAGATCAAAAATTACGAAAGTCCATACATTTTTGGCAGATTGCTCAAAAGAAACCATAACAACGTTTTTGCCTAGGTATTTAAAAACGTGGGTTTTATAGAAAACCTAGATGTCTGGGTATCAAAAGATCGGAAATTTTAATCCCCTCCGATGCCACATAGGTTAACTTGTGAATTGTGGACCGGTTCGGATGCCGGCGGATTTTCCGACGACGTAATTCCGGGTTGGTACGAAATTCCAACGAAAAATCTATTCTAGCGATACAAAGACCCCCAAAACGGTGTTATTCCTACTCAATTCAATTTATTTTATTAGTAAATAATCAATTAACAATTCCGTATTTCTTAAAACCTAATAGAGTTTTGGAGTTCCTTTCAACTATGATTTGAACTATAATTCATTTTGATGTAATTGGATATTCTAACAATGGATTTAGCAAGAGAAGGAAAAATTAAAAAAAAACCTTCTAGATTTACTAAGGAAAAGGAGAGAAATAGAAAAGCTTAAAATTAAATCACAGTATGTTTTGTCTATTGACGTCGAAAAGCTTCACTGCACAAGGCAGCTTATCCGTTGTAGATGTACTTCATCATCAGCTCACTGAGAGCTTGGAATTGTTCTGCCTTGTTTCGGCAGGCACGAAAGCGCGTGAGCATCTCTCCAGCAAGGGCGAAAAACTCAGGAAGCGTGAAGAGGTCATCACCGGTAACATCAGCTTGTCCCGGGGGAGAACCGCCCCCAGAAGCGGCTACTCTAGCGTACGAACCTCCCCAACCAGGAGGGAACGCTGGGTTGGTCGTTGGAACCGCTCCGCCGCCAGCTGCTGCAGCGTTCGAGCTCGAAGTCTTCGGAGGTTGGCGGGACGCTGGCGCTTTCTTCTTCTTGTCCTGCTCCTCGAGGTACTTTTTCCGCGTGGCACAGCCACGGAAATTCGCCGTGTGGTTTCCACCACAGTTCGCGCACTTGACGCGCGCTTTGTGCTGCTGGGCGTTTTCCCCCAGCTGGTCTTTCCGCGGAAGATTGCACCTTTCGGTGAAGTGGGTCTCACCGCACTTTACGCACCGGGGCGGAAGATTACAGTTTCTTGAACCGTGTCCGAATTTTTGACAGCGGTGGCATTGCGCTGCGTCGGTCGGATTTTTCGTGTAGAATCGCCACGTCACGAAGAAGCCGTCCAGTGCTTTAATCCGCCGTAGATCCTGGATTTTGACGGACCCACGATCGAAGTACAGGAGGTACAAAGTGTACGTACCTGTCACTGTAGTCGATTTCGAGAGCACCTTTATCTCTCGAGGCTTTACCTTGACGCCCGTCAGATGTTCTTCCAGGTCGGAGAACGGGCGGTCCGGTTATTCCCACTCCAGAATGTTTATTTATCAATTCTATGGTAATATATTGACATTTAGTTAAATTGAAAGTTTGCAAAATTAAGTTTAGATAAGTTTTATATAGAATTTCCAGTGTTATATAGCTGAACTTTCCGAAAAAAATACTTTCAAAAGCACACGATTGAGTTTTTGGAGTTAAAAATTCGAAAAACTGGTCAAAAATGGTCAAAATCATAACTTTTTCAAAAAACTTTTTTGTAGAATTTTGATAACTCGTGAAGAATACATGCAAACCCCTTATGTCTATATATCAAAATTTTGTTTTTGTCTGCTCAACAATTTTGTAGAACATTGTTACACTCTAAAATGTAACCCTGCAAAGTTAGAAAAAACACGTAATTTTAAAATGAACAATTTGTTCTAAATGAAAAATGACCCTTCTGAGTTATTTCAGATTCGAAAAGTACATTAAATTTTCCATAAAATGACATGTCTCACGATTTTTGACAGTTGAGTAACGGGAAATGGCATCGATTTTAAAACTATTTTTTAACTTTTTTTGATGAAAAATACGTTTTTTTCGGAATTTTGAGTACGCCATCAAATCGGGCGTCTAATTTTACACAAAAGTCCCTTTGACACCAAATTTCTATCTCTTCACGGTTGCGAGCTACAAATCACTGAAAAACGTGTCTTAGTAAAAAACCAGAAAAATGAAAGGGGTCGTACCGCCCCACCGTCACGAGATATCGAAAAATGGACCTCGGATTCGTGATCAGGGACCAAAATTACCCCTTAGAGCAAAGTTTCACGAAAATCGAAGAGGGGTCGGGGCAACTTTTTCCGATTTCGTGTGAGTTGGTGGAGAATTACCCAGCTTAAAATTTAAAAAATTCCGAAAGTTGTTGAAATGTGTTCATTTCGTCAAAAAAGGGTTTTTTCTCAGTGCACACAGTAAAAAAACATGGAAATAACTTATCTGGGAAGGGATACATTTTTTATGTCAGAAAAAATGTGTAATTTTACATCTGGAAATGTGTAATGTTACCACTTTTCTTTTCTGTAACTTTTTCAGACTAAATTGAGGTAAAATAACATCATAAAAGAGGTAATATTTAACCTTCTAAATTTACACATTTTTTTACTGTGCAACTATTCATTCAATTTTTATTGTAAAAATGTGCCATTTTCTTTTAATCGTTAGTTTTCAATACGTCTTAAAAGTAATCGCGATTTTCGAAATTTGTTTGATTTTTCTCCAAAACAAGTCAAATTTTCGTATTATTGAACAGATTTTGTTTAAGTTGTAAAAAAATACATTTTTCAGATTCTAATAATTTAACTTTACCGAAGACACCAAATCGCTTCGATTGTAGACGGTGATTTTAGCGGATTGCACAATTGATTACGCCATGTGATGTGATGATTTTAAAGGGCAGGTCGCCTAGAAATTGATAATTAGGAATAAAACCGATTCCACCAGAACTGATCCTCAACACCATGACAGCCATCTATTGACGAAATTTGTTTGATTTTTCTCCAAAACAAGTCAAATTTTCGTATTATTGAACAGATTTTGTTTAAGTTGTAAAAAAATACATTTTTCAGATTCTAATAATTTAACTTTACCGAAGACACCAAATCGCTTCGATTGTAGACGGTGATTTTAGCGGATTGCACAATTGATTACGCCATGTGATGTGATGATTTTAAAGGGCAGGTCGCCTAGAAATTGATAATTAGGAATAAAACCAATTCCACCAGAACTGATCCTCAACACCATGACAGCCATCTATTGACGGCCGCTCCTAACTCCACCGCGCACCAGAGACAAGAAAAGAGATTTGAAAGCCGGGAAGTTTCGATGCCCCACTTTTTTAAGGGGATAAGGGAAAATCTCCACGATACCCTCAAAGTCAGCTCTTTTGAGTGGGTTACAGGAATTTATAACGTTTCAAATTACAGTGTTAAAAAATCAAAAGTTTTTTTTTGTTCTCAGTGAGTAATAAAAAATAGATGCAATATTATATTTAAATAAGAATAACTTCGACTCGCCGTTATTTAACACTATATTGTTAATTAACGTCTGGTATCACTCACACTCCGTACCCGACAGTATAGTGAAAGTTATTAAAACAGCTGACTTGCTGGTGCTGGACAAAAAAAACTTGTTTCATTCAGATTTGCGTCATATATCGTTCCTCATTCATTCAATTTACATTTCTCTCTACCTTGTCGGTACAAGTGCAGTTCGGGTAAAACACACCACACCTGTACAGAGTAAAAAAAAAAAGTTCAAGCAACAAAACAACAGCTTTTCCGCTTTGTAATCGAACTATAGCTGTACGCATTTTGATGTTGCTAGTCGAACCGTCTATTTGTCCGCGACAGACAATACCCAAACTAACGGATCACACCGAACGTTAATGGCCCCCCCATTCAATGCTAATTATGGACGTGGGTGGGAAACTTTCCCGGCTTCACTCTGTCCTCAACATATCGGCTTGAGGGGTGATTGAAATTGATTCCTTCCTGCGAGACGAACGGAAGTCGTGAATTTCCACAGTCAAAACAGAATCAAGACGCATCGTTCGTCGTCAGGTCGTAAAGTCGGCAATCACCTTTAATAGAATCTAAAAATATTTTCCAACCGATGTCGGCCCGGATTAAGACGTTGGTATCCTTTCTGGGAAGCAGTTGATGCGTGGGCGTTTGAAGACGAAACTGTTATTTGCCTTCCAGGAGATTGGATCGGTCTGAATTTGGATAAAGTCAATTTAAGCAAGTCCATGATTCGTGATTAAATTGGGGTCATTTTTTTCAGTTTAGATTTCAAGTTTATAAGATTTATAAAAATAAGTAAAAGATAGCATGAATTCACCCTAAAGCAAATTCAAATGACCTCCCGTATCAGTCGCTTCAGCCAGATAATTCCCAGAAAATATCAAAAGTTTTTGTCTTGCTGGGCACGTCCCAGCTGAAATGATTAAGCCACGCACAGATCAAGTTATTCGCGGAATTTTCGGGGGGATAAATTTTCGCTTCTGGAAAAAAGGGATATCGGTGGCACTATTGGGTGGGTCGTAGCGTAGGAAGTATTTTCAGCTGATTTTTTCATCACTTTTATTGATTGGTGGAGAAAAATCAATATGTGGTATTAATATAAAAAAGAAAAAACAATAATAAAGCGTGGAAGCGTCCATATCATCACTTTTGAGTTAATGATGCAATTTGTTTAAAAATCTTGTGCACCTACTAAAAAATTATAGTATTTCAAGATTCAAAACATAATACCTTGAAACAAAATATTCATTGCAGCAAAATACGATTTTTTTAATTTAGTGAAATTTTGTAGAATTTTCATCTACTGAAATTACGATTCAGTTATCCTTATTTTAATGAGATGTGCGAAAATTAATTTGCCAAAATATTTCCAAAACAAAGGAAATCATAAACAAAAAATTCCCAAAGGTATATACAATCAGTAAAATAAGTTAAAATTGTGTTTGTTGCCATGGTTTTCAGCAAAAGGGAAATTTTGAGCGTTTCAAAAAAGTTTAGGCAAAATTTTATAGATGTCAGTTTTTTAACATTTGTTATTGATAATTCCTGAAAAATATACAAATCTTGCAAAATGCTTATAAAATTTCTTTCAACATATTTTTGAATTTTGATTAAAGTGAAAGTGAACTTCAATTTGCTCATTCGTTATTCTATATTATGTACAATCAAATCTATTTTCACTTTAAACTATCTGCATTTCTTAAAATGTTATTATGAACAATATCTTCAAAAATAAGTTCTGAATTTTCCATGCCTTTTTCGCTACTGCTTCTAAAATTACAGTTGAAATTTTTTTGAGTGATCGAAATAAAAAAAAAATGACAATTGATTTTCACGGTGTTTACGGCCAAGGGCAAATTTCGTGGATTACGTAAGTCTCTACGTTTTAGCAAATCGACTACACTCTGTATTTTTTTTTTATTTGCATGAATTGTTCAGGCACTCCCTTTGTCAAAAGGAATCATTTTGTATCATTAGTTTTCCACAAGCACGTTCAAAATCGTGTGCGGCACATTGCGCTTATGTCGCTTAAGATCGTTTCGCCGAATGAGACGTTTTGCCGAATGAAAAAAAAATGACAGAAAACGAATTGTGTAGAGTAAATCCGTGGGTAAAACATGAGTTGAAAAGTATTTGAAAATTATTTACGTGAGTTTTTACATTTTTTCAAACATGACTAAATCTGTGGATTATTAAAAAGTTGATTACAATCCAGGCTCGATTATCCGAAGATTCGATTATCCGAAGGTTTGTATGAGTCTTCCGATAATCGAATCAGATTTTTTTTATTGTTTTATTTTCTTACTTTTTTACATAAAATTAGAGTTCTGCGACTCAATTTTAGTCAAATTTTATTAGTTGTTTGCCTGTTTAATTACCAAATGCATTTTTTTTTCTTCAATATTTTATCATCGTTTTTTTTTTAATCTGGTACGTTTCGCCGAATGTCGTTTCGCCGAATGAACATTTCGCCGAATTTAAAAAAAAAAGATTAAAATGAAAGGTTAACAAAAAAATAAAAACACATAAATTACCGAAAGCTAAAACAAAGAACAATTCATGTTTGAAAGAATGCAAAAACGCACAGATGTATTCTCAAACCCTTTTTTAGTACTTTTTTCACTTTTTTTATCAATTTCATTTTCTTTTGATTTTTTCCTTTTTCGTTTTCTCTTTTTTTTAATTCGTCGAAATGTCCATTCGGCGAAATGTCCATTCGGCGAAACGACCCATTCGACGAAACGACCTTCGGCGAAATGTCCATTCGGTGAAACGACATTCGGCGAAATATCCCGCACCCCTTTTTTTAGAATTTTAATATTTTTATTTTTTAATCCGACTGAAACTTTTTTGGTACCTTCGATATGCTCAAAGAAGCAATTTTGCATCATAAGTTTGTCCATATGATTTTCCATACAAATTTGGTAGCTGTCCATACAAAAATGATGTATGAAAATTCAAAAATCTGTATCTTTTGAAGGAATTTTTTGATCGATTTGATGTCTTCGGCAAAGTTGTAGGTTTGGATACGGACTACACTGAAAAAAAATGATACGCGGTAAAAAGAATTTAGGTGGTTTTTTATTTAACTTTTTGTCACTAAAACTTGATTTGCAAAAAAACACAAATTTTAATTTTTTTTATTTTTTGATATGTTTTAGGAACCATAAAATACCAACTTTTCAGAAATTTTCAGGTTGTGCAAAAAATCTTTGACCGTGTTATGAATTTTTTAAATAATACTATTTTAAAAAAATCGAAATATTGGTCGCAAAAATTTTTCAACTTCATTTTTCGATGTAAAATCAAATTTGCAATCAAAAAGTACTTTAGTGAATTTTTGATAAAGTGCACCGTTTTCAAGTAAAATTCATTTGAAGATGACTTTTTTGAAAATAGTCGCTGTTTTTCATTTTCAACAAAGTTCAAAAAAGCAAAATATAGAGAATTATCTCAGCTTTGCAAAAATATTTTTTTTAAAATGGACAAACATGTGCATTTAAAAAAAAATGAAAAACTGCGACTATTTTCAAAAAAGTTACCTTAAAATGAATTGTACTTAAAACGGTGCACTCTATCAAAATTTCACTAAAGTACTTTTTGATTGCAGATTTCACATCTAAAAATGAATGTGACAAATTTTTGCGACCAATATTTCCTTGTTATGAAAAAAATAGTATTGATTAAAAAAATCATAACTCGGTCAAAAAATTTTTGCACAACATGGAAATTTCTAAAAAGTTGGCTTTTGATGTCCACTAAAACATATCAAAATATGAAAAAAAAATTGTGTTTTTTGCAAATCATGTTTTAGTGACATAAACTGCCGTTCTACGCATAATTGTCCCATGTTCAAAAAAGTGCAACTGAGAAAAACGCGATTGAAATTTTTCGACCGATTTCTGTGTTTCTACGCATAATTATCCCGTGGGTTCCTATTCGCCCTATGTGTCCATAATCGCCCCAGTTATCAATTTATCACCCTTATTTGTGATTCTCTTGCTATATAACAGGTAAACAAGACATAATGCTTAGTAAAACTTATGATTGCGTGAAAGAAAATACTAGGTGGGACAATTATGCGTGGAAGTGCAACAATGGGACAAACAGACTTGGTGTGGTTTTTAATGAGTTTCCGAACAAAGTACCAGATTTTATGTGTTTTTCTTAAAGTACACATCAGACTGAACTTAAAAATGTCATGAAGTCAAAATTGTCCAAAACTGACATGGGACAATTATGCGTAGAACGGCAGTAAAGTTAAATAAAAAACCACCTAATTTTTTTTACCTTGTATCATTTTTTTTTCAGTGTAGTCCGTATCCATACCTACAACTTTGTCGAAGACACCAAATCGATCAAAAAATTCCTTCAAAAGATACAGTTTTTAGAATGTTCACACATCATTTTTGTATGGACAGCTGCCAAATTTGTATGGAAAATTATATGGACAAACTAATGATGCAAAATGGCTTCTTTGGGCATACCGAAGGCACCAACAAAGTTTCAGTCGGATTAAAAAATACAAAAAAAAATCTAATGACCGAAATCTGAGAGAACTGCTCAGTAGTTTAGGCTGCTTAAAAGCTCAACAATCAAAAATAAGAGAACGAAAAAAAAAATCCTGTTTCTATAATCCGAAAATTCGATTATCCGAAGTGAAATTATGCCAAGGCCTTCGGATAATCGAGTCTGGACTGTATATTCATTTCTAAGATTTCTTGCATTATTTTTGACATGGCCAGTTCTCTCAAAATAAATTAGTTTCTAAAAAAAATATTTGTGTTTTTGCATTATTTCAAACATGACCAGTCCTTTAAAAATAAATTGGCTTTGAAAAACATATTTCTATGAGTATTATATTCTTTCAAACGTGGTGTTAAATAATTAATTCATTAAAAATAAATCAATGAGTTTTCACATTCCTTTTAACATGCCCAGTTTTTTGAAAATTAATCGGTTATTTAAAACTAATTTCTACCTTTTGCATTATTTCAAAGAAAAGCAGTTTTTTTATATTTAGTTTTCCAATTTTCGAGTTACGCCCTTTTAAAGATGTTATTATCGATTTTTCATTATACATGCGACCTCGAAAACCATGAAAAAGTCATCTGAAATAAACTTATTTAATGTGGTACAGGTGTAGAATATTGCATCAAGTCATCCTTGTTATTTAGCAATGTGACGTAAACGTCCCAGAACTAATATTAGTCCTTTAGAGATGTTAGTATAGGCTTTCAGTATTATTTGCAAAAGTTGCCTGAAAATTAGCAATGATGACTTTTCCAGTACAGTTCGAACTAGTGAAAGTCATTCTCTAATTAACTACACTAAACTCGCAATGTGACGTAAGCGCCTATTGATTGTATAATTCTGTTTTGATAAATTTGTATGATTCGGACAGGACATTAAAAAGGGTTGTTTTTTTAATATTTTAGGAATAGTCAACAAATTTGATACGTTGTCATTGTTTATATGGTCTGTGGGTAGTCCATAATGTACAAAAATACGTCATCTAAAGGAGTGGAGTTTAAAAAAAAAACAATAATGGAAGATGTAATATTCACAACTCGTACATGGTACATTTATAATATTAACGTGTTGTAGGTGATTTGGCAATTCAGTTCAATACAAAATAAAGAAGTTATAAGGGTCTCACCACAAACTACGTGATTCAATATGTTCAATTCTGCCAGTTTAAATTTCTTCGCATGGAATACTGAAAATGTTAGTGAAAAACACAGCCAAAGTTTTGATCCCAGAAAAACATAAATTTTTAAAAACATTGGCAAAATCACATAAAATAAGTTAGGGCAGCGAATGACCAAGAAGGTTAAAGCTGCCAGAAATAAATGAATTAACAACAACAACATAAAATAAGTTAAACTTCCCACCCTACAATTTTCTTTAATTTTAAAAGTTCTTCTTTAAAATGCTTTTTAAAGATAAAAAAATGATTGAAAAATGGATTTTTAGGCGAATTTTTAGATCGAAGCCCTCCTAGAGGCGGGGTTAGGTTGTAGAGGGTCAATGACGAGTTTACCTTGCGTCTCCATCTTCCTATTTTCCTTGCATATCGTAATGCACCGTGCGTCTCCATGAATCACGTGTTTACATCAAATTATGCTAAATCGTTAAAATTTGCATGCGTCCCATCCAATATTCGTCACAAAATCTTCTTTAAATAATTCTAATGCTCTGTCAACATCTCACAGGTCAGCGCCCAATTTTCGATGGACCAGCTGAGGGTGGTGTCCAAATCGAACAATGACACCCACCTCCGGCAGACGCTGAAGGCGATTCTGAAGCCTCGGATCGTCGGAACGGCCACCCACGACGAGGTCAAACGGTACATCGTGGCGGAACTGCAACGGCTTCAGTTCACCGTCGAGATGGACGAGTTCAACGACAAGACGCCCCACTTTGGACGGCTAAAGTTCTCCAACATCGTTGGCAAGCTCAACCCGGACGCGGACAAGTTCCTGACGCTGGCCTGCCACTACGACTCGAAGTACTTCCGCGAGCATGCGTTCGTGGGAGCTGTCGATTCGGCCGTTCCGTGCGCTATGATGCTGAATCTTGTTCAAACGACCGAATCGGCGCTGGATCTGCTACGGAACAACACCGATCTGAGCTTGATGCTGGTGTTCTTCGACGGAGAGGAAGCGTTCCGGAAGTGGTCCGCGACGGATTCGCTGTACGGGTCGCGCCATCTGGCCACCAAGTGGACCACGATGCCGTACGTTTCGAGCAGGATGGGAAAATCGATGCGCGAAATTGACCGCGTGCAGTTGATGGTGCTGCTGGACTTGATCGGAGGGGAGAATCCTAAATTTTACAGCTTCTTTGACAACACGCGAAACTACCACCGAAGACTGAGCGAGATTGAGGCGTCGCTGCGGAAGAACCGTCTGCTGCTGAAGGATCCCAAAAGTACGGAAATGTTTGTCGACCAGAACGCGTTCAGCCGGATCGAGGACGATCATTTGCCGTTTTTGAAGAGAAGTATGAAATTAAATAGGCTGTCTCGATTAAATTCTAATTCGTTCCCCCTTTTTCAGACATTCCAATCCTGCACCTCATTCCGATCCCGTTCCCCAAACACTGGCACAAACCGGAGGACAACGAAGCGAACGTCAACATGCGGACCGTTGGGAACATCAACATGGTGATGCGGGTTTTCATGCTGGAGTACCTTACGTACTGCAACAGCAAGTACGGGAAGCCGCTGGCGGTCTGTTTGAACGGAAGCAACTAGAGGCGCTATGTATTTGAAAACAAAAAACAAAGTTAACTAAACACAACAAATTGAGAGCTTTTCAGAAAACAAATACAAACGGTTAAGTTGCTAACTCAAATGTGATTTGCTGCAGTGCATAAACTAGGCAGAGTTTGTTATTCGATATTGTTTGCACGATTTTTTTATTCAGGTTGCATTTTATTTTGTTGAGTGAGTCAATAAAAAGTATTTTAAACATGTTTAGTGTCATTTTTCCGACAAAGTTTTGAAGACATGTATTTTTACAAATGTTTTTTTTAGATATTTTTCTCAAAACATGCCGTTTTTCGAACATTTACTCGAACTTCTCCGATTTCAATGAAACTTTGTATACCTACATGTTATCCTAGGCTCATATAAGCCAGTTTTGAATATATGGAGCCAGTGGCACTCGAGAAAGACATTTGAGAAAGGCGTGAGCTATTTAAAAAAAATATTGTAAATCGTAATTTAAATATTACTCTACATATGAGCCGTTGCATCGTATCAAAAAGTACAAACTTGTAGAAAATTTTACGAGCTTTCACTGAACACTGAAAGAAAAAAACACGTCACTTTTATGATATGTTTGAATTATAAAGTTTAAAACTAAAATTCAGAGGTGATGTCACGATTTTTTTTCTCTCAATTATTTTTAGGATAGCCCTAGATGTTGCAAAAAGCCTCACGAAAAATGCGTCATAATTTTCAAAAAACGATCACGGGAATTAATTCTTCAAATAATTTTGCATAAATGTCTCCATACTGACTATTGTCCTAAGTCCAATTTTAAGAGTGTCCACGTGGTTTATAGATGGTCCCTTAATAACTTTAATGGCAGTAATTTAGGGGATGAATAAAAAATTCTATCGATAGTTCCCGTAGTTTTTAAAATACTAAAATGTCTGTAACAGAAATCTGGGTGCAAAAGCTATGGTTGATATGTACCGTTAAGTTTTATGTTTTTAAAGGTTTCTAAGTTTTTAAATTTATAAAGTTGTTATAGTTTTTAAAGCTTTTTTATGTTTTTTAAGTATTTTGTATTATGTTTTTTTTTAGTTTTTTAAGCTATTTAGTTTTTAATTTTTTTTTAATATCTGTTTTTTTTAAGTTTATAAAATTGTTTAAGGATGCAACCAAGGAAGTTGTAGTCTTCTTATTCCAAAATTGACAAACTTACGGACCCAATCCTGAAACAATCTGATAGTAAAAATTGTCAAACTTTGTTGTAAATAACTTTGAAGACAGCACTTTAGTGGATGAATAAAAAAATCATATTGATAGTTTCCGTAGTTTTGAAGTAACTACAATGTCTGTAACAAAAATCTTGGTGCCAAAGCTCTGGTTGATGTGTACCGTTAAATTGTTTAGGGTGTTTTAAAGTTCTATCATGTTTTTAGGTTTTAAATTATTTTAAGTTTTAAGTTTTAAGTTTTAAGTTTTAAGTTTTAAGTTTTAAGTTTTAAGTTTTAAGTTTTAAGTTTTAAGTTTTAAGTTTTAAGTTTTTAGTTTTTAGTTTTTAGTTTTTAGTTTTTAGTTTTTAGTTTTTAGTTTTTAGTTTTTAGTTTTTAGTTTTTAGTTTTTAGTTTTTAGTTTTTAGTTTTTAGTTTTTAGTTTTTAGTTTTTAGTTTTTAGTTTTTAGTTTTTAGTTTTTAGTTTTTAGTTTTTAGTTTTTAGTTTTTAGTTTTTAGTTTTTAGTTTTTAGTTTTTAGATTTTAGATTTTAGTTTTTAGTTTTTAGTTTTTAGTTTTTAGTTTTTAGTTTTTAGTTTTTAGTTTTTAGTTTTTAGTTTTTAGTTTTTAGTTTTTAGTTTTTAGTTTTTAGTTTTTAGTTTTTAGTTTTTAGTTTTTAGTTTTTAGTTTTTAGTTTTTAGTTTTTAGTTTTTAGTTTTTAGTTTTTAGTTTTTAGTTTTTAGTTTTTTAGTTTTTAGTTTTTAGTTTTTAGTTTTTAGTTTTTAGTTTTTAGTTTTTAGTTTTTAGTTTTTAGTTTTTAGTTTTTAGTTTTTAGTTTTTAGTTTTTAGTTTTTAGTTTTTAGTTTTTAGTTTTTAGTTTTTAGTTTTTAGTTTTTAGTTTTTAGTTTTTAGTTTTTAGTTTTTAGTTTTTAGTTTTTAGTTTTTAGTTTTTAGTTTTTAGTTTTTAGTTTTTAGTTTTTAGTTTTTAGTTTTTTAGTTTTTAGTTTTTAGTTTTTAGTTTTAGTTTTTAGTTTTTAGTTTTTAGTTTTTAGTTTTTAGTTTTTAGTTTTTAGTTTTTAGTTTTTTAGTTTTTAGTTTTTAGTTTTTAGTTTTTAGTTTTTAGTTTTTAGTTTTTAGTTTTTAGTTTTTAGTTTTTAGTTTTTAGTTTTTAGTTTTTAGTTTTTTTTTTTAGGAGCGGCCGTGGCTGACTGGTTACGGTGTTCGCTTTGTAAGCGAATGGTTTTTAGTTTTTAGTTTTTAGTTTTTAGTTTTTAGTTTTTAGTTTTTAGTTTTTAGTTTTTAGTTTTTAGTTTTTAGTTTTTAGTTTTTAGTTTTTAGTTTTTAGTTTTTAGTTTTTAGTTTTTAGTTTTTAGTTTTTAGTTTTTAGTTTTTAGTTTTTAGTTTTTAGTTTTTAGTTTTTAGTTTTTAGTTTTTAGTTTTTAGTTTTTAGTTTTTTTTTTTGAGAAAGAAGATTTTTTATTTGCAATCAATTAAATTGCAACATCAGCATTCGTTTCGAAAAATAACGCCCAAAATGTAGGCAATCAAAGTCGAATGCAGAGCAGCAAACTAATCTACACTCGAATACACGAACTCACTCTTTCATGATTGTCTGAGAGATTCCGGCTGCTCAGTAGTTGCTAGCTGTCCGCTTGTTTATCAGTCGCGCAATTGGTTTACGTAAGAATCCGAGAGATGAATTTTGCCGGTAAAGTCGTCCTCATTACCGGTGCCAGCAGCGGCATCGGAGCGGCCACCGCACTGAAACTGTCCAAGCTGGGCGCTTCGCTGGCTCTGACCGGTCGCAAGCTGGAAAATCTCAACCAAGTGGCGAAGGAGTGTTCCGAGGGCGCGGCTAGTGCTCCGTTTGTTGTTGATGGAGACATTACGAAGGAAGCTGATAATGAGCGCATTTTGAAGGCGACCCTGGACAAGTACGGCAAGTTGGACGTTCTGGTTAATAATGCCGGAATCATCGAAACCGGAACCATCGAAACGACAAGCATGGAGCAGTTTGACCGGGTCATGAACACCAACATACGCTCGATCTACCATCTTACGATGTTGGCGGTGCCGCACTTGATCAAGTCGCAGGGAAACGTCGTCAACGTGTCCAGCGTCAACGGAATTCGCTCGTTTCCGGGTGTTTTGGCGTACAACATCTCGAAAATGTCGGTGGATCAGTTCACACGTTGTGTAGCACTGGAGCTGGCCGCGAAGAACGTCCGCGTCAACTGTGTCAACCCGGGTGTCACCGTAACGAATCTTCACAAGCGCGGAGGAATGGACGAGGAAACGTACAAGAAGTTCCTGGAGCATTCGAAGAATACCCACGCCATGGGCCGCCCCGGTCAGGCTTCGGAAGTGGCCGATGCGATTGTGTTCCTGGCGAGCGAATCGGCATCGTTCATCACCGGAGCAAGTCTGCCGATCGACGGAGGCCGTCACGCGATGTGTCCCAGATAAAGTTGTACCAGGAAAGAATTGGTAAAGGACCGACGACAACACTGAAACTTTGGCATTTATAAAAGCATTTTACTAAATATATCGAATTTTGCATAACAAAAAGTGAGTTTGAGTTTATTTGTCAAGAGGATGTGATATTAAGTGACAATCAAAATCAAATTTACCTTATTCGTTACGCCATGTATTAGTTCAGTAAACTTACAATTAACTATCGACACTGGTTCGTGTCTTCAAATTTACAACTATACGACAACACACACTGAGAACGGAGCCAAGTTTAAAAAGCTGTTTTTATATTTCAATAATTGTAATGTTCAATTTCAAACTCACCCTGTCTCTAGCGATGCCGAACCTTCTTGTTCGAGCTGTTGCTCTTCTTAACCGATCCCACGCTAGCCTTGTGCTTGGCGGTACTGCTCGGCGTGCTGACCTCCTTGGCCAGTGCCGCGGTGGACGTGTTCGGAGTGTCCGTAGGGGTAGCCGGTCGCGTCAGGAACGAGGTTGACTTTTCAATCGCGCTGCTCTTCGAAGAGTTGAGACTCTTGCTGACGGCCGCGTTCTTCAGCGTGTTGTCGTGCGCCGACCCGAGCGAAGAGTTTGAATTGATCGCGCCAATCTGATTGTCGCTGGAATCGTCGTTGGTCATCGAATCGGACTCGCTGCCATTACGGTCGTGTTTGGCGTCGTTCGGGTCCACCAAACCGCTGACGGCCTAGAAAAGAGAGCAAACTTATAATCGAAAGCCCTCGCATAAAGGCAGCTTCAGCAACAAACCGCCATAGAAGTAATGGAAGACTTGGAAAACAGTCGTTCGGCCTCCTTGAACTTCCGGTTGCGCTTGTCCGCCTTGGAGTTGGTAGTTTTGTTCGTGGTCAGATAGCGATCCCATCCCCGGATAATGTTCCCGTACAGCTGGGTGTCCTCTAGGTAGGAACCTTCGAACGCGTAAATTTGCCGCTCAAGATTGGCGAGAGTTTCCTGTGGAAGAGGGGAGCGCTTTAAACGTAAACAAATTGACCAAGCTTGGCGCCATTCGACGCAAATAGCTTACCGAAATTTCCGCCTTTCTTTTCACCAGTTCAGCCAGCTCGGCACGAGTATCCAAGCTGTTGGATGATTTGGTGGACATTTCGATTCCCTTATAAATATTTTATCAATAAAGTTAGAATAAGTTCCAATTAAAACTGATCAAAAATCTCAAAACTTGGAGCCTAACATTTCAAAAGGGCACATAACTTTTGTAAACAATAGTGTATCCCTTTCCCTCAAATGACAGTTTACATAAGGTGTGAAAGGGACACACTCTTGTTTACAAAAGTTTTGTGCCCTAATGAAATGGCAAGAAGAAGTCTTCTGCGTTGTTTGCAAATATTTGCTAAGGCGAACTGTCAAACTTTGGTAACCAACACACGTACACGCAACTTCAAAATCGCTGAGTTTCTCAAAAACCGAACCTGCTCAGAAATACGTAAATGATGCATCTGTCAGATTTGAGTGAATTTCACTCAGACTAGATGAAAAAAAATCGATTTGCTCAGAAGAAACGTAAAACTCAATTTCTAGCAAAGCAAATGTTGTGTTTTTGGCTGAAAAAAAAATTACTTAGGTAATTAAAATTACTATTTCATTCTCGCGACAATTTTCTGTCGCGAAATATCTGTCCAAGTTTAGGTGATTTTGAATCAGTGTGTTTGATATTTTTTTGTTTTGATGGTTTTGATGGTTGTTGAAAAAATACGTGACTAGCTTTGCTGATTTTTCAAAGAAATGGAACGCTTTAGATTAAATTGTTGTTTAAAATCTTGCTTTTTAGCTCTGCTAACACTAGAACTGTTTTAATTGGGTCCTAAAATGATGCTTAGATTGCTGATATTATTGTTTACAGCGATAAAGCTTATTTTTCTGAGTACAATGACCCTTTGTACGACCATAAAAAAGTTTAAAATGGATTTTTAAATAAATTTTGAAAAATTAACCTCGCGGTCCTTCATGACAGAAAAGGTCCTACTTGACAGCTCGTTCCAAGGGGACCATGGTTGATCCATCGAAAAAATGTTGTCTTGTAATTTTTTTTTTTTTTTTTTTGCATTAAAATGAAAAAAAGTGATCAGAAATGGTTTTTGTAGATAAAAATTGGCATAGGGCTTTAGTACCCAATTGGGGTCATTTATTAATGTGACTCCTTGCTCTTTTTTACAAGAGCGAGTTGTGGCGCTATAACCACGGCAAAAAGTGTCCAGGGCTTTCGTTGGTGAATTTAAGATTTTAAGAATTTAAGAATTTAAGAATTTAAGAATTTAAGAATTTAAGAATTTAAGAATTTAAGAATTTAAGAATTTAAGAATTTAAGAATTCAAGAATTTAAGAATTTAAGAATTTAAGAATTTAAGAATTTAAGAATTTAAGAATTTAAGAATTTAAGAATTTAAGAATTTAAGAATTTAAGAATTTAAGAATTTAAGAATTTAAGAATTTAAGAATTTAAGAATTTAAGAATTTAAGAATTTAAGAATTTAAGAATTTAAGAATTTAAGAATTTAAGAATTTAAGAATTTAAGAATTTAAGAATTTAAGAATTTAAGAATTTAAGAATTTAAGAATTTTAGAATTTAAGAATTTTAGAATTTAAGAAATTAAGAATTTAAGAATTTAAGAATTTAAGAATTTAAGAATTTAAGAATTTAAGAATTTAAGAATTTAAGAATTTAAGAATTTAAGAATTTAAGAATTTAAGAATTTAAGAATTTAAGAATTTAAGAAGTTAAGAATTTAAGAATTTAAGAATTTAAGAATTTAAGAATTTAAGAATTTAAGAATTCACCACTTTTTTTTAAAATGACCTATACACATATGAAAGACAATAGCTTATAGGTCCTTTTCAAAAAAAAACTCTAGAATTTTAGAATTAAGCAGAGTCTCGGCCCGAAACTTCAAACACGAACAAAAGCAGCGAACCGGAGATTGGCAATGACGTTTTGGAATTTTGACAGTTTGGAACGCATGAATTACCCCATTATCGGTTTCCCGCATGGGTGATGTGGAAATTGTTGCACATGGCTGAAGTTGGGAATTTTGCAACTCATTTTAATTTATGCTAAATTTCAAAATTTAAACACGAATCTACAGCGAATCGATGTGAGAACTAAAGATACACTAAAGCCACGATGATTTGATGTGCAATCGTGATCAGAATCGCGATAAAAGAGGTTTAAATTGAAAAATAATAATAAAACAAATTTTGGTCTAGAATTTAACGAAACTTTGTCTGTTTTGTAAGACTTAATGTTATTGCTCAACGGTTATAGATTTTTTTACAAAAAAGTAAATTTTTCGGTTCATCCACAAACAATCTCATGTTTGTAAACAAACGACGCCATATTGCCAATGTTGTTCGGTAGCTCATATCAGGCCATCGCCGGGGCCCTGGAATTAAGCATGCTCGTAAATTCAGTCGGCTAGAAACTCAATAAGAGCCCTTTTCAAATTTTAGTCTCAGTTTAAAGAAACAAGGCAAAAAAGTGAGAATGCCAGAGTCTCGGCCCGAAACTTCAAACACGAACAAAAGCAGCGAACCGGAGATTGGCAATGACGTTTTGGAATTTTGACAGTTTGGAACGCATGAATTACCCCATTATCGGTTTCCCGCATGGGTGATGTGGAAATTGTTGCACATGGCTGAAGTTGGGAATTTTGCAACTCATTTTAATTTATGCTAAATTTCAAAATTTAAACACGAATCTACAGCGAATCGATGTGAGAACTAAAGATACACTAAAGCCACGATGATTTGATGTGCAATCGTGATCAGAATCGCGATAAAAGAGGTTTAAATTGAAAAATAATAATAAAACAAATTTTGGTCTAGAATTTAACGAAACTTTGTCTGTTTTGTAAGACTTAATGTTATTGCTCAACGGTTATAGATTTTTTTACAAAAAAGTAAATTTTTCGGTTCATCCACAAACAATCTCATGTTTGTAAACAAACGACGCCATATTGCCAATGTTGTTCGGTAGCTCATATCAGGCCATCGCCGGGGCCCTGGAGAATGCCATCAAACTTACCCACTCAAATTTTAGCGTGCATCAGTGGCTGGCGGTTACCAACCAAACACACACACCGATCGGCCTCGGTTACCAACCCTCTTGTGTTGCGGAACAGTCATCGCAGTCGACAAGGAGGAGAGTTCGGTTGAAAGCAGCAGCCATATTTTTTCATCTCTCCCGTGTGTGTGGTTTGTAAAATTTTATTCGTCATTTTCCAGCCCTTTCCGGGGCCCCGCTCGCGTCGAAAACTGCCCTTTTCCGTTCGGGAGACCGTTCCGCGGACGCGTATCACGGAAAATCCGCTTCCGGAGGTCGTTTTTCGCCGTCGGAAAATTGCGTGCGTGCGTGTGTGCTTCGAAGAAAAAGTTTCTTTTTTTTTCTCCCCATTTCGTCTTTTTCCTTCGTCGTACTTTTACACGGTCGCGTGCGGGTGTGTGTGTGCGCGTGGGTTTGATTGTGTCCGTGGTGTGTACAGACACACAAACACACGGCGCGCACGCAACGGACAGCAGCATAAAATTTATGCTTTTGGAAGTTGAGGAAAAATGGAATAAAAAAGTGCGTGTGTGCAGCAACGCACATAGAATAATGCTGGCTGGCTGGCAACGCAAAGTGAAAGACGCAAAAGAAGACGGTGCGACAGTTGGGTGGAAAGAGAGGATTGTTGCTGCGACGACATCGGGTGGTCAGGGACTTTGAAATAGAATTCCGTGTTTGGGAAACGCTAGTTTTGCTGAGAAATATTATGCATTTTAGGTACTTGACATTCACGTCTGTGTTCGGGAAGCGCTTTTTTTCTGGTAAAGGGCCATTATGCTCCTCAAAAGAAAAGGGGTCAAAAAACAACTTTACGAAGGGCAGAACAAAATAGAGGAAGTGATTTTTTCTTTCCTCAATGTAATTCGGGCATATGAGAAAAATCATTTATGGACATATGCGTTTCTTGCCAGCTCCGTACTAGCCCTTAAGAAACATTTTTTTCCGAATTTGTGGATTTAGGTGGTCAACGTTTTTCTTCTAACGTTTCGTATAAAACGTTAAAAAATTTCACACCATGCTCGAACTCAACCCAATTCAACGAATCATCTATGCGGCATACTATACGCAGTAGGCCTGGCCACTTTGTTTTTATAATGCATTGACGCTCTACAACTAAATATCGTGCCAATTTGACATTTTTTATCGGAGCATGGATTTTTTATTTTTACCTATGGGTCATCCATAAACCACGTGGATAGCTTTTTTGTAAATTTCAGATTTTTTTCAAAAAAAAAAAAATGATAAAACCCAACCTAATGCTGCACAGCCAGAATCCTCTCCTTATACCCGAAAGAGCAAATGTGGCAACTCTGCAGCCAGCCAGACTGATTATTGTCGTGTTGCAGCAGCAAAAAAAGGAGTGTGTGTCAGCAGCAGTCTGGCCAAAAAACGACTATACGACGGAGGCCATTGCGTTGTTGGCCAGCCACAGCACTTGTGTGTGCGGACAACGACGACGGAAGAGCGAGGGAGAAAAAGGAAGAAAAGTGCATTATTAATTTTCGAGTGAATTCGGTTCGATGTGAAGAAGAAAGAAGGGAGGCGAAGAAAGGACGGACATTGTGTTTTCGGGGTCTCGTTGAAAGGGGCGAAGAAAAGAATTACAGGAAAATCGAGCTTCTCTTGGGCAGGACGAAACACGGGGATTGATGGTTGTGTGAACGGCTGTCAAGTGTAGCAGGGTGTCGACTTCTTTGTGGGAAGGGAAATTTCTTTGCATTAACCTGTATGGATTTGATCATAAACTAATTGTAATGTTTGTGCTTATTTTTGTTGTTCTAGAATTAGTCAAACTTTGAGGGTATCAACATTACCAAAGAGAGGTGAAGAAGTGTGTTACCAAAGCTCGATCATGTCTCAACTGAGCCGACTTACTCAAAACATCAGAATGCTACGAACCTGTAGCTACCTTCTGCGTGTCACGAACCGTAGCACGGAATCGGTAGCGACATCCTTCCAAACTCAGCTGTACAGCACCGACTCGGGAAGCAACCAGCCCCGCGAAAGCTTCAGCGAGTTCCGTGCTCGTGAAGAGCTGAAAGAGCAGCAGCAGCTCCTCGCACAACAGCAAACACCGGACCAAAGTTCCTCCACCGGTGGTGCGAATCAACCCGAGCAGGAAGACCCACAGGTTGCCGCCGTAAAGGACCGCATCCTGGAGGCATCCCTCGCGTTTGTCCCCAGCCACGGCTGGTCGCGACAGTCCCTGGCCAAGGGTGCCGAAAGTGTCAATTATCCCACCGTGACGAGCGGCCTGTTCCCCCGGGGAGGCATCGAAATTGTCCAGTTCTTTCACAAACAGTGCAACGAACAGCTGGTCGATTACATGAAGCAAGAGGTCGGCGCCACCGCCCCGGCAGATCCGGCCGCCTTTGCCCAAAAGGCCATCGAGGTGCGCCTGCGGATGTTGATCCCGTACATGAAACAGTGGCCCCAAGCCATGGCCCTCATGACGCTCCCCCAAAACGTTACCATCGCACTGTCCAACGTGCTAACAATTTCGGACAACATCTGCTACTACGCCGGGGACCGATCGGTCGACTTTAACTGGTACACGCGCCGAATTGGCCTGGCCGGCATCTACAAAATGACCGAACTGTACATGCTGCAGGACGCTTCACCCGATTACGCGAGAACCTGGTCCTTCCTGGAGCATCGCGTCAAAGAGGGCAGCAAAATGGACAGCTTGCTGCTAAAGTCCGAGGACGCAACGGCGCAACTCCAGAGTGCGGTCAGTTCCGTGTTTTCCACGGCGCGCAACATCCTCGGGATGGGCTTCGAGAGACGTTGAAATGGAAAACTGTTTTAGCAAAAGTCAGAGCGTTAGACTCAAGATTGTTTCGTATATATACAGTAGAGCAAAACAAAAATTAAACCTATTATTTTAAAACTCAGGAATTAATAAATGTTGAGTTGATGCAACGCTAAACGGAGCGTAGTTTTACGAAAGGGCACAGCAGCGAAAGCCAGTCAAGGTTGACATTGGTTTTGCGGATGCTGAAAATTGTCCCTTTTGGACCAAAATAGATCTAGAGAGAAGTCATGAAATGCTACCCAAATCAAGTGCAATTTAGATAGTTTAACGCGAGGTTCCTACCAATTTTGTTGATGTGTCCTTTCGTAAAATTACCACTTTTGTAATTTTTCGGAAAGAATAGAGAAAAGTCCCTGTCCACTTTCGGCTCGGTGCGAACTTTCGGCTTTGTTTGGCTTTGTGAGAGGACACATCATCGGAATTTGAACCTTTGAGTTTTTTTTTCTATCGTTTCAAATCAATTTCTATCGAATTAAAAAGTGGTCAAAGACAAACTTGTAGGAAATTGTATAGGCTTTCTGAAAAAATACACGCCACTTTGAGATTTTTCAATTTTTAAGTTTATAAGTGTAAATTGAAGGTGATGTCACGATTTTTTTTTCGTTCCAAATATTTAAGGAAACAGCCTGAGATGATACAAAAAGACTCACGAATAATGCAGGATGGTATGTCTCTCCTAAAAAAATACAAAAATCACAGAGGCGTCGCGTCCACCTGTTCAACCTGTTCATAGGACAGGTGATCGTTTTGATTTCATTCTGAAGGAAGAATTAAACTCTTCTTGTAATCATGAAACAGCCAAGCGCATTCGTATCATAGAGCGTCAATGAAAATCTAACGCGCACTGAAAATTCTCCCAAGCAGCCGCCAACCTGTCCGGATTTCTCCATGCACGAGTTCCCATACAACGCATCCAAAAAATACACAGAAAGCCCTCCCATTTGTACACGCTGGACGGTATGAATGTGGTAGTTCAGGGTGTGCATGAAAGCTTTTGGACAGTCGACATAAAAGCGCGCGAGCCGAGACGCGAGCAGGGAGAGAGCAAAGTTTAAAGAGAGAGAGAAAGCTCCATATTGTGCTCTCTCCCAGCTCGTGTCTCGGCCCGCGCGCTTTTATGTCGACTGTCCAAAAGCTTTCATGCACACCCTGAACTACCACATTCATACCGTCCAGCGTGTACAAATAGGGGGGGGCTTTCTGTGTATTTTTGGATGCGTTGTATGGGAACTCGTGCATGGAGAAATCCGGACAGATTGGCGGGTGCTTGGGAGAATTTTCAGTGCGCGTTAGATTTTCATTGAGAGCTCTATGATACGAATGCGCATGGCTGTTCCATGATTCCAAGACGATTTGGCGCGTTCGCTCAAATATTTTTGTAAAACCTTTTTAATTGTTATAAATAGTAGAACGGCATGTTGCTTCCAAAAGGCGTTTTGCCTTCCTCACCTTACTGAGGAAAGGCTATAAAATCACTCAGAAAACGAACTTCTTAGTTTTACCTCATAGACCCACCTTCATGTATACATATCGACTCAGAATCAAATTCTGAGCAAATGTGTGTGTGTGTGTGTGTGTGTGTGTGTGTGTGTGTGTGTGTGTGTGTGTGTGTGTGTGTGTAGGGATGTGGGTCTGTGCACCAAAAAATATGCACTCGATTATCTCGACACTGGCTGAACCGATTTGGACCGTTTTGGTCTCATTCGATCCGTCTTGGGGTCCCATAAGTCGCTATTGAAAATTATAAAGTTTAGTTAAGTACTTCAAAAGTTATGCTAAAAAAACGATTTTAACAAAAGTCCGGAAGATTGTAAAAAGGGTGTTTTTT
Organism: Culex pipiens pallens; assembly: GCF_016801865.2. Taxonomy (NCBI): domain Eukaryota; kingdom Metazoa; phylum Arthropoda; class Insecta; order Diptera; family Culicidae; genus Culex; species Culex pipiens. Next base: position 43,481,517 of record NC_068939.1, read on the forward strand.
GTTAGAAAACCCGTCATGCTATACATTTTTAGAAAGGTAATGAAGAGACCTTTCCAACGCGTCAAAAACATTTAAGATCTGACAACCCTATCAAAAGTTATAAGCACTTAAGTGATATTTAAGCGCGTTTTGGACGCCGGATCTCAGATATTTTGATGAAAACGTTGTCCGGATCTATCATGCGACCTATCGTTGGATAGGTAATCAAAAGACCTTTCCAACGCGTTCAAGACATTGATGATCTGACAACCCTATCAAAAGTTATAAGCATTTAAGTGTTATTTATAAACATTTTAGAGGCTGGATCTCAGATATTTTGATGAAAACGTTGTCCGGATCTATCATGCGACTTGTCGTTGGATAGGTAATCAAAAAACCTTTGCAACGAGTTCAAAAGATTGCAGATCTGACAACCCTATCAAAAGTTATACGCACTTAAGTGTTATTTATGCACTTTTTGGAGGCCGGATCTCAGATATTTTGATGAAAACGTTGTCCGGATCTATCATGCGACTTGTCGTTGGATAGGTAATCAAAAGACCTTTTCAATGAGTTCAATAGATTGCAGATCTGACAACCCTATCTAAATGTGAGGAAGGCACCAACCACCTAAGGGTGGATTAAGTAACGTTTTTAACTGAAATAAAGTAATAATTAGCTCAGTTAAAAATGAGCAAGCAAGTTCATCGACAGATTTGCAAAACAATTTGGAAGAAAATAGAACATAATCTTTTATCTACCAAGCATACAATAATTTCCTTTACATGTTGTTTGTACAAAAACAAAAATCAAAATAAAGCTCAATAAGCTGTCGTAATATTTAATGTCTACATGGTTTGAATTGCTTTTATGAACAACTGCTAATTTTTGAATTCTTGAGTTTTGATTGTTTAATTTTTTTTTTATACAGATATGTTTTTTATTTTATTTTATGGATTTATATTGAGATATGAGATGCAGTAAAATAACAAAAAATCTCAGATTTTTTATACTTAATTATGGCAATTATTTTTTATGTGTGGCTATTAATTCAAAATTTGTTATATGCTTAAAAAGCCCATTTTGAAAATCAATGCAAAAATAAACGTTAAACGTCCAATTGATTGCACGACTTTTTGTTAAATAAAAAAATAATTTTCATGGATATTAATTTTTTCCCTCTAGTTTTTTAGGGAAATTTTGAAGAGAAACGTAAAATACAATTTTTAATGGTCTAATTGTTTTTGTCAGGAAACTAGAGCACGCGATTTCAGGATTAGAATGGTCAATATCCGGAATGTTTGCTTCGTGAGAATAATGCATAATTTTTGCTCTAAGAAAAACTCCAAGGAAAAACTTGTGGTTGGATTACGCCTCAAGTTTGTTTTGATTTAGTTTTTTTATTTACAAAACAAGCTAATTGTACAAAACTACAATGTAAAAAGCATTTCAATTTTACACTTCTTAAAGAATGATCATTGCTGTAATTTAAAAAAGTTACTATTTAAATACAAATCATGTGATCAACAATTCTCACAACAATATTGCTAACGTTATCTAATTTCTCTTTATTATGTATAAAAGTTATTTTTTAAGCATAAATATTAGGGTGTTTCATCCAAAACCAAATGTTCTCAGAATCAGGCAAACCGAGGTTCCCCTAGTAGAGGATACCCATAGGAGCTCTCATGCCAAATATCAGCCCATTTGGTTGAGAATTGGCCTGTCCCCAGCGGTTTAAAGTTTACATGTAAATTACTATGGGATTTTTATGCTTTTCGTTCAATCGTTCCTACAGGTCTGGAGACAACATGGATTCACTCGGAATAAAGACAGATGTGTAGGGGATGGTCCAACGAACAAGTTCCAGAAGGAATTAGAGTTGTCCATTCTGTCCCCAAGGTGCGCATTGGATCGACGTCCGGTGTCTCCAGAATCAACGATTCACCCTTCAAATGTACGCATTGTCCTTAGTATGCTATGACGGCTAGGTGAAAATTTCGACGCCCCATGTCAGATGGTGACACGTGGAGAGGCATCGATTGCATTATAATTACAAACTCATCATGTTACGTTATTTAGAATATTTCAATTTGTTACAGGAACATCAATAATTATATTTTATAACTTTAAAGAATGTTTCTGAACCAAGACTTGAGTGTATGCTCTGCCACGTGTTCACCGTCTGACATGGGGCGTCGAAATTTTCACCTAGCCGTCATAGCATACTAAGGACAATGCGTACATTTGAAGGGTGAATCGTTGATTCTGGAGACACCGGACGTCGATCCAATGCGCACCTTGGGGACAGAATGGACAACCCTAATTCCTTATGAAATTTGTTCGTTGGACCATCCCCTACACACCTGTCTTTATTCCGAGTGAATCCATGTTGTCCTCAGACCTGTAGGAACGATTGAACGAAAAGCATAAAAATCCCATAGTAATTTACATGTAAACTTTAAACCGCTGGGGACAGGCCAATTCTCAACCAAATGGGCTGATATTTGGCATCAGAGTTCCTATGGGTATCCTCTACTAGGGGAACCTCGGTTTGCCTGATTCTGAGAACTTTTGGTTTTGGATGAAACACTCTAATAAATATGCTTAAAAACTTGAAAATTACTGAAAAGATTTTTTGAACAGGTAAACATTTTGGCCACGCGTCGCCTCTGCAAAAATCATTTACTAAAACAATTTTACATAAAACTGTCCATATTGAACATTGTCCTATGTCCAATCCTTGTGAAGATACAGCGGTTTGAAAAATAACAATGTTGGAAAATAGTGTTTTTGCTGGTTTTTGGCAAATTTTATATGACAGACTTGAAGTTTGCCTCAACAGCATTTGAATTGGATGTACGTAAGCCTGATTACATTGTTCATAACTGAAAATAGTATATTTTTCCAGTGTGGTAGAAACCTGGATAGTAACTAAGTTATGTAAATATTAATACGAGTCAAATTAAAAAGTTGTCAAAGGCAAACTAATGGGAAATTGGACGAGCTTTCCGATAAAAATATTTTCGAGACTGTAAAATTAAGTCTGTCATATAGAAATTGCCAAAAACCTATTCTTTTCAACATTTTTATTTTTTAAATCGCTGTATCTTCACAAAGATTGGACAAAAGACAATAGTCAATATGGAGAGTTTGATGTAAAATTGTGAACGAGAAAAAATCGTGACATTACCTTTAAATTTAAATTTTACTCTTAAAAATTGAAAAATCGCATAGAAGTGGCGTGTATTTTTCTTTTATTGTATTTTTTTCAGAAAGCTTCCCAGTTTTTGCTTTTTGAGTGTTTTTGAAACCACCTTGAGTCAGGAGTATTAAAAAACACACAAAAAGCAAAAACTGAAAATTTGGGTTATTGGACCTTTTCAAAAAAAAAAGCTCCAGAATTGGCTTTCATTGGAATCAGAGAGGTTCGGGTACAAAAGTAACAGAAAAATTTATGATTTGAGCTAAAATTGCTCAATATTAATTAAAACAAGCTGTCCAGTTTTTGTCAGCGATTTTCTAGAATTGGGTACTAAAGCCCTATGTCAATTTTTATGTGCAACGGTAAAAAACACGATTAAAAACCATTTCTAATCACTTTTTTTCATTTCAATGCAATTTTTTTTTTTTTTTTTGACAAGACAACATTTTTTTGATGGATCAACTATGGTCCCATTGGAACGAGCTGTCAAGTAGGAGCTTTTCTGTCAAGAAGGACCGCGAGGTTAATTTTTCAAAATTGATTTAAAAATCCATTTTAAACTCTTTGTGGTCATTGTACTCAGAAAAATAAGCTTTATCGCTGTAAACAATAATATCAGCAATCTAAGCTTCATTTTAGGACCCAATTGGAGGTTTTTGGTTTTTTGTACTAATAAAATGTTCAGCACGATGTAGGAGCGGCCGTGGCTGACTGGTTACGGTGTTCGCTTTGTAAGCGAATGGTTCTGGGTTCGATGCCCATCTGCTCCCAACGAGAAAGTTAAAGAACACAGAAATTTGAAATGATGAATATGAACGAAAAATCAAAGTCGCTCGAGGCGGGGTTCGATCCCCCGTCCTTTGGATTGGTAAGCAAAAAATGCTAACCACTAGGCCATGACGACTTGGTGTGATTGGATTGGAATTAGGAATACTGTTACAGAGAGCGAGTTGTGGCGCTATAACCACGGCAAAAAGTGTCCAGGGCATTCATGGAAATACAATGTCCCATCCCAGAGGGTCCCGGAGTACCAAACCTTCTTAGCATGGTGCTCCCAACGAATACAACCAAATCTCGGAGCGTATGGTGGTGTGTCCCCACGCTTCTTCCTCCCCTGTCGATTCAGAATTGTGTTGTTGTTCGAACACTCTGTGCTCAAACTCAACCCAATTACGAGTCATCTCTGCGATACGGCTTTACGCAGTAGGCCTGGCCGCTTTAACGCTTGTGATGTTTCAATGCATTCTAATGCAATGGCGCACTACAAATGTTAATAAATGACAAGAAGAGTGCTAGGCGTCATCTAACCTAAGGCACTCTCCAGGATCCCTTCGAAAGATTGGCTGCGCTAGGGTCTGATTAGATTAGATTAGATAAAATGTTCAGCACGATGTTTACTTCACCCTGACTCCATCAGTCATGAACTTCTTGAAAAGTACTTCGATTTTCTTGAAAAGTACTCAACCAACTACCAAGTTGACACCCTGCACCCAACCCAATCGCACACGCACACTAGATTTAGTTTCTTGTTCCTTCTCTCCACACACCAGACTCAGTCTGACAGCTGACCTGACAGCAGGAGGAGGCAGGTCTCTTTGGAACGAAACTTGAAAATCGAAATCTGCTGCGCCGTGGTGGACAGTGTGGAGTGCGTTTTCATCTGGAGCCGTGCCGTCGAGCAAATTCCAACGCGATTAGTGTGTGTTGTCTCTAATCCTTTCGTCGGGCATTTCGTGTTTTGCTCAAGGAGCTCGTTTTTCCTGTTCCTTTGCTAAAAAGAAAGTGTTCCTTCCCTTTTTGTACAGCTTTGATTGTCGCAGCAGCGGTGAATACAGATTGATGTGCAGGTGAAAAAAACATTACCCAGTAAAGGAAGCACCTCGGTTCTCAAGTGGTAACCCCCTAATCGTTGTCGTTCCGGAAGTGGAAAAAAGAAGCAGAAGAAAAAGACTGAACCAGCGCCTCCTCAACCGGCAGCAGCAGCAAAAAAAAATCACAAAATGGCCTGTGCAACGCTGAAACGTTCGCTCGACTGGGAGAGTCTCAATCAGCGGCCGACCAAGCGCCGGAGGTGCCACCCCTTCGGGAGTCCGGCCGGCGCCGCCGGCAGCAGCACTTCCATCAGCAACGCCCTCAACAGCAGCCCCTCGTCCTCGTCGGCGGCTGCCCGCAGTGCCGTGATGGAACCGAAGCCTTCCCCGTTTGCCGATGCCGTCTGCCCCAAGCTGACCCCAGGTGAGTGTCCAGTCCACCATACTAACATCACTCTGAATCGATCGAAAAATCGTGCTCGTCCGTCTGTCCGCGCGTCCATGTTGACCGTCGACGACGATGACGATGACGGTACCAGAATACATGGAGCCAGCAAAGTGTGCATTAAATTTTATATTTTGCGCAGAGACAGCGCAATGAAACGTGGTTTGGTTGGCTCTTGACTTGGTGGTGATGGCAATATCGTCGTCGTCGTCGTCGCCGCAACTTTCAAGCTTTTAAGGTTTTAACCCCGAAAAAACAAAAATCACCCCGATAACCAACCGGGGCTTGCCTGTGGAGGAGAGGGCGTGGGTGAGGCCAGCAGTGAACGCAGTGGAATTATAGAGGGTTTTAATTTAAAGGGGAAGAACAAGAAAATTGTGGGGTGGGTTTTGTAGCATTTTGAAAGCATCCCTCTACAACTCAATCCCGCTTTAAGACGGGCTTCGATTTAAAAAAATCACCAAAAATCCATTTTCAACCAATTTTTGATCTTTTAAAAGCATTGAACAGAGAACTCTTAAAATTTTAGAAAATTTATGAGTTGAAAGTTTGACTTGTTTTATATAACTTTGCCAATGTTTAAAAAAAATGTCATTTGGTAAGGGGTCAACTTTGGCTGTGTTTTTTACTAACATTTCCTATATTCTAAGTAAACAGAAGTATGCAGTAACTTTTCTAGTGTCGCAGACTTTGCCTCTACGCATTTTTTTACAATTTAAATTATAATGGTACCATTTTATAGCAGAAAATGTGAAAAACAAGCAAAACATTGAAAAAGTGACTGTAAAAACATGAAAAAATAGATAGGCAAAATGTAATGATAGGAGGTGGTAGAATAGGCCAAATACTTCCAAAAACAAACATAAAAACTAAACAAGATAAACGCAAACTAAAATACCAAAACTAAATTAAAAATTTCGAAAAAAAAATTGGGTAGTAGAGGGTTAATGTTATCATCACTTATTAAACAGGGTGGCCACTCTAGTCGGGAAATCGGGAAAGTCGGGAAAAAGGTCGGAAATTAGCCAAAATCCACGAAAAATCGGGAAAAATTCGGTAATTTGAACTACAAGCATCCTTGTTTGAACAATATATTCTAACTCATGAATAATATTGAAATATTAATTTCACTCAATTCGTTTTCAGCATCTTACTTTAAATTTCGGGTTCCTTTCTCTATTCAAATCTATATGGAAATAAAAAGGCTACTTAAGAGCGAGTCTACGAACAGGGCATACCCCTTTGCATGGGACGTCGTTTGGACCTCACCAATATGCCTGAAATTTTCAGGGGTTGTTTGTACATATAAAACTAGCATCTGGCCAAAATATGAGCACTCTAGGTCAACGGGAAGTGGGGCAAATCGGGACACAAAGTTTAAAAATCTTAAAAAGGCTATGACTTAGGCAAAATTCAATTTAATTTCAAAATTCAAAATGCATCTAAAAGGACTTGAAAAATGCAACAAAATGCAGGTAGAAGCATCCCAATTGATAAAATCTAAAGGGAGTTATTGGCATTTTAGTGAAAAAATAGCATAATTTTCAAACTCAAATAAAAAAGTGTTCCACCCAGATATCAACTCGGTTCGACCTGCAGCTTGTAGGGGACATCTGGGACTACTATCTGAGGCTGAGAACGCTTTGGGTAGATGCATTTTGAATTTTGAAATTAAATTGAATTTTGCCTAAGTCATAGCCCTTTTAAGATTTTTAACGTTTTTGAACCTTTAAACTTTGTGTCCCGATTTGCCCCACTTCCCGTTGACCTAGAGTGCTCATATTTTGGCCAGTTGCTAGTTTTATATGTACAAACAACCCCTGAAAATTTCAGGCAGATTTGTGAGGTCGATGCGAGATGGGTATGCTTTGCTCGTGGACTCGACATTAAAATTCCTTATAAATATTGAATGATTATAGTGCCATGCATTTGACCCAAATTGTTATAATTTTTTTTTTATGAATCAACAGCTATCAACAGATTGTAATTTGTTTTTGACTATGTTTATCAAACAAAAGGTACCCTAGTAACATTTTAAACTTACAGGTTTTATCATGGTTCTAAAAACCCTCATACGGCATAAATAGTCTTTTATGGTCTATCGTAAACTGGGGTGACTTTGATAGGTTTTTCAAATGCCCGTCAAATTAATATCTAAACATTTTTGAGAATTTTGAGTATGTAAGCATTAAGAGATAGCTTATTATCGAACATATATGCAAAAATGTGACTGTATCAAAATTAGTGGCCAAATTAAATTTCTATCAATGTCACCCCGGGCTATCAAAGTCACCCCAGTTTACGGTATTACAAATAAGTTTAAAGAACTTTTGTCTAGACAAAATCGTATAAAATTAGTGGTAAAACATAAAGTGTTATCAAGCTGGATATTTATAAAAAAAAAACTGACAGGTCGATAAATCGACATCGATTCAAAAAATTAAATATCAAAATATACCAAATTTTTAAGGATACTTGGTAAAAATATCTTTTTAACGAATTCACAGATTTTTTTAGCCCTGGGCCTTGTAAAGTCAAGGGGCATGATTTGATCCTAGTGCATTAGTTAAAATTTGGGTATACATTCTTTTTTTATAAGCACTATGGACACCACTTCATGCTACGAGAACTCGCTTTGTCGCAGCCCCAGGGCTTAAGTGTTGACTGATAAGCTGTCTTCGTGAACTAGGTAGTTCTCCGATAGTGAAAATATCACAATTGCACAAGACACCGCTGCATCTGTGACTTTTTCACTATCACAATGTGGGATTTAGGTGGGACTTTAGGATAGTACAATTGATTTGTTGCTTAGCATTAGCATTTAAAATAAATCTGTATCCTTTCCAAATCTATTTGATGTTAAAGTTAGCTGCAATTGTTAAGTTAGAGTAATGCTGTCAATAAACTTTGATTGATGTAGAATACTAGGCATTCTTTTATGTCAAATTGTCCATAGAGTCTCGATCAATCAATAATGTAATGATATCGGACAAAATTCGTTGATCTGTTGAACTAACGGTTTTCGGATTATGGTTGTATCGACCATTGTTGCGAATCGAGGAACTACGGATCTTTTGACGTAAATGGTCATTGCTTTTTCAAATCGCGATTTCTATCCTATTTGTCCTAACCCTTCATGAATTTGTATTGTTTTTTATAGAAGTAGTAGTACAACTTCTTCTAAGGAACGTTTACTTTTGAACATTAAGTTTAGAGGATTTTAGATTAAAATTTAGATTTTCGATCCAAAGTAGTTAGCAAATGAATATTTGGACTTAAATGAATAATTGAATAAGTTGGACTTATGAATAACACACAACTGTGCATTTATTCTAGAGTCAGATCCATACAGCGTCATTGTTTATTTGGTCGAAGTGTACTAATTCATTGGCAGATCTGATTCTAGTTGTAATGTACGACAAGACTACTGACAGACGTGACAGGACGAGGGCCCAGTTTAGAGGTTTCAACATCAACGATGTGCGGCTGGACCACCCTCCCAAAAAAAAAAAAAAACGAATTCACAGATATTTTTAGATTCTTTGTAAGAATAATAACTGTAATGCAGGCCAAGGGTGCATGATACTGATGATACTCAGCAAATTGATGTAAGATCATGATTTAAAGTTGTAGAAAAGACATGAAACCATCAAAATAAATCAAAAACTAAGCATGATAAATTTCATATGGAATGTACTAAATATTTACTACAAATGAATGAAGAAACAAAACAACATATACATATCCAGAGTTTTTTTTTTAAAAAAAGGACCAATAAACTATGGTCTTTTATATTTTTATAGGACCCAATCAAAAAAAAAACTCTAGTTATGAAACATAATAGCTTATAGGACCTTAAAAAAAAAACTCTGGAAATGCATAAAACAAGGTTCAGTTGGTTTTTTAAAATACTTTTTAGCTGGATCTTGTAACATTATTTTTGAAGCTCTATGGCTTCCCGACGGCACCATGTGTATTTTTCCAGCAATTCATAGCTGCTCAAACTATAAACTAGTCTCCAGGCGAACTGTGTTCTGCTAGTAGATGTGGGAGTTGGGATGCAATGAGCCATAAACTAAAACTCTGCATTGCTGCTGCTTCTGCCGCTGCAGTTTCATCGTATTTCATCCCTCTCGAGGCGATGGAAGTCCCCGGTGGGTGAAGTTAAAAGTGGGGGGAATATTTTAGATCTTGCCTCGCACACTCTCCTCCAATAAGTGAAATTATTCATAAGTTTATCTTTTTTCAATTTTTCTACGATTGCGAAAAATCGATGGCGTTTTCGAGGATAGGGGGAAGTCAACTTGAAATATTGATTGCACTCTGTGAAATATGATTAATTTATTCGATGTCCAGCTCACTTTTTTTTTGCGTGTTCCTCATTCAATTTAATTTGTTTTGCAGAAAAAATGGCCCAAAACATCACGGAAGAGATCAAAAGACTGCACCGCCGGAAGCAGCTCACCTTCAACCACAGCGAGCGTATGCAGGACTCGGAATCGAGCGGCTCCGAGATGGGCCCGGACAGTCCCCGCCGGCCGGACAGCCCCCCGAGCATGGTCAAGAACCCGGAGAAGGCGCTGTTCACGTTCAAACAGGTGAGTATTTTGTTGCTTCGATGTGTTAACCAAACAGTTGGTCCTCCTAGCTAGAAAAGGGGGTGTTTTCTGTGGAGAATCCGTCTCAGCAGGGGACGGAGAGGGATTTTCTACGTCTCGTGGAATGTGCTGTGGCAACGCAGCAAGAGATCCCTTTTCGTGTCCTCTTTGCACCAGAGGGATTTAAAGTTAAGGGCAGGATCATAATTCATCCGAACCAGATGTCTGATCCTTTTTTTTTCATTTTTGACGCGCAATAGCTGCGTTATACGACGAATTCTATATTGTCACGATTCAGGAGTCAATAAAGGCATTTTCGTTTGCTTGCACTATTCGCAGGTACAAATGATCTGCGAGCGTATGCTCAAGGAACGAGAGGACTCCCTGCGGGAACAGTACGATGCCGTGCTGACCACCAAGCTGGCCGAGCAGTACGACGCATTTGTCAAATTCACCTACGACCAAATACAGAGACGCTACGAAGCGGCGCCAAGTTGTAAGTATTTACCGAGTAGAAAGTTTCAAAACCGATAGTTCTCTGCAAAAGTCGATGTGCACCGATTTTGATGACCGATGACCGTGTGCTCTCTTGTACTAACTCCCAGCAAGCTTAGTACAAGAGAGCACACCGGCATCGAAATACTAAAATTTTCACAAATTACTGTATTGTTTCAAAAACACTCAAATTATTATTAACGATGTTTTGATATTCATAGATTTAGGGGTTTTTCTCAAAATTTATTTTCCCTAAAAGAGCACTTAGCTAGCAAAATCTAAACTTAGAAACATGTACCCTCCCTGTAAAGGCTTATGAATTGATCTCAGTTGAAAGGTTCTCTAAATCTCTGAATTGCAAATGTAACATCATGGAGCAGAAATGATAAATTCTAATAAACACCAATTGAAATTGAAAAAAATGGATTTCTGATATTTTGTGTGTTTTCATTTAATTATAGTTTTATTTTTTGTAAATACTACAATTTTCACAAAATTTGAGTATTAAAATGAAAATTTACACCAAATTTCAATTCGTTTGATTTGATACACACTTTGCGTATTATGAAAACTTGAGTATTTTCGGAAAAAAAGTATTTAATAAAAAAAGGAATATTAATACAAAATTCATGGGTGCAGATTTGAAATTGAAAATTTAATCTAGAAATATAAAGACTGTCAACTAATAACAATCTAAAATGCATCTTCCTGCATTGATAATATAAAATTTTGCATGTTTGGGCTGCTTTAAAAAATATTTTGTATTTTTATATAATTTCAATATACCGTCAGTGGGGGTGACTATGGGTCAAAAAACGATACACCTCTCGTAATTTCTTGATAACAAAAACAATGTAAATAACATCGAAAATCTTTCAACGTAGATTTGTTCTTAGATAGTTCACTAACATTTTCCCCCACTGACATTAGAGACAATTTTAGCAAAATTCAACGAGAATGAAAAAAAATTATAAAATTTCTTACTCTTACAAAGCTTAAAGAACAGATTTAGAAACCGAATTAGAATCCTGTATATTCAAAAATATGACACGAAAGCCATTGCAATGGTAAAGTGTCTTTAATAAAACTAATAATAATATTTTTCCCCCACTACCTTAAATGCCAATAGTTTGAAAATTGACCCAATCTCACCTCTTAGAGGGGGTGACATTGGGTCGAGTGAAACTAAAATTATGCTCAAATACAACGATATGGTAAAAACAAGTCATCCAACAGAGTTTCTTGTTCGAGGGAATCGTGTTGACATGCTACAATGTTTGAAGTGGAGATTTTCAAACATTTGGGTAGTTTTCGAGCAATTCCAACAAAAATATTAGAAAAATGATTTTCGAGAGGTCATTTTTGGCCAAAAACGTACCTCAACTTTAGACAGCTGCCAAAATAACAGGATTTGTTCTAGGAACGAGATTTTTTCAGCGAAGTCATCTTAAGATGTCCCCTACACAACCTTTTTAACAGAATTCAGTTTCATTGAGAAGAATCTGAGAAATGGTAAAATCCGTAAAAAATCACTTTGACCCAATTTCACCCCCACTGACGGTACTGCACCACAAAAAAAAATATATTTCGTCAATATTTGGATATTTGAAAGTTGAAACCAAGATTCTTTTGATACCCAGCTGCCATATTGCGTGTTAAGTTTTGCAACGAGTTCCATACAGGGTTGCGAATGAGCGAGCGAGCCAGAAGCCGTGCTCGCTCATTCATGAGCATGAGGACTTAACAGGTAGCTCGTGCTCGCTCATGCTCATCGCATGCGCTCGCGCTAAATGAGCGCTCATCAGCAAAGCAGGTACATTTTTAGTACATACCATACCAATCAGCTTAGAACACCATACGCGGTGCCCGTGCTGTATCAAGAAGGTTGTTCCATGTTGCTCGGTTCTGGGCTGCAGCTCGCCAGTCTCCTAGGTTGCAGATCTTTCTTAGGTCCGCCTCGATCTGATTTCCCCATCGTGCACGCTGTGCTCCTGCTCTTCGGCCTGTGCCGCCATCCGGTCGCGCGCGGTCAAAGAGCATCCTGACAGGATGGTCTTCCTCCATCCTCGCGACATGGCCGGCCCACCTGAGCCTCCCGATTCTCGCCAGGGTGACGATGGTCGGTTCTCCCAGCAGCGCGTGCAGTTCGTGGTTCATGCGCCTTCGCCACTCGTTCTGAGCTGTACGTACTCCACCGTAGATCGTTCGCAGCACCTTCCGTTCGAAAACTCCAAGGGCTCGCTCGTCCTCTTGCCGCAGCGTCCAGGTCTCGTGGCCATAGAGGGCAACCGGTCTAATCAGTGTCTTGTACAGGGTCAGCTTCGTGGCGCGTTGCACTCGATCAGATGTCAAGGTTTTCCGTAATCCAAAGTAGGCGCGATTCGCGGAGTGGATACGAGTCCGGATCTCTAAGCTGGTGTCGTTGTCGGCCGTTATCAGCGATCCCAAGTACACGAATTCGCTCACCTCCTCTAGCACATCGCCATCCACAGCTAGAGGGGTGAGTCTTGGGGGGTCAACGTCCTTTGAGCCCCTCCCTTTCATGTACTTTGTTTTCGTCGTATTCATGGCCAATCCAATTCGTCTTGCTTGCGTCTTTAAGGCGGTGTAAACCCTTTTTACCGTCTCTAGGTCTCTCGCTATAATATCAATGTCGTCCGCATAAGCAAGAAGTTGGACTGTCCTGTTGCAAATCGTGCCTCTCGTGTCTATACCCGCTCTTCGCACAACTCCCTCAAGTCCGATGTTAAACAGTGCATTGGATAAGCCGTCACCTTGTCGTAACCCTTGGTGCGATTGGAAGGGGTCCGCTAGCTCCCCTGCCACTCGCACGTGACACATCACACGATCCAAGGTAGCCTTGATCAGCCGAGTCAGTTTGTCCGGAAATCCGTTCTCGTGCATGATCTGCCATACACAGAAAAAAAAATCCGGTAAATTTACATCATTTATGATGTACCAAAAGTGCACGTCATTAATGATGCGAATTTACATTAACTTCATTGGAAATTTACGAACCATCCAACGTAAATAAGCCTAAGCAAATTATTTGGAAATCGTGTAAATTTCCGATGAAAATAACGTAAATTTACCAAAGCGAAAAAAATTTTTGCTCCGCTGAATCTAGAATTCGATGTAAATTTAAAACTTTTTTTTCAATTTTTGCTTAGGATGACATACATTTGGATTTTTGTTTGATCATATTGGAGTATTTGGAGCTAAATAGATACTCAATGTTAATCATTCAAATCACAAAAGTAAGTCATTTAAATTAGTGAAGCAAAAACTGTTTTGAATTTTACATCAGAACTCAGATTCAGCGGAGCAATATAAACTGAACATTTGAAAAATATGATGCTGCAAAAAGTCATTAGCAGGTCCGGATGAACAAATGTTTATATTAAACAAAAGATAACAAAAGTGCTGTGAAGTCAGAGTCGGTAGAGTCGAGTAGGTACTTCTCGCAAAACGATTCAAAAGGGTGATCTTGGCAATACGGATTGTACTTACCTAATGTCTGTCAACAAGTAAACTCTCTCTAATCCACCTCGTAATCCAGTAAATTTTTGGTGCAAGATGTTTAAAGCTTCAGAGGTGACCAGTTCCAGGTTCACCTCACGGTAGTCAAACTTGATTTTCCTCGGTTACCAAAATGTAGCCGATGCTGAGTGACGAGAAGCTGTCAGCACCATTTCAAACCTGCTGGAGCATGCAAAGTTCCAGTGATAGTGGCGTTGTACAGCAGCCGGCGAGTCTTTTTAAAGCGTGTGTTTCCTCGAGGGTTTTCTTCAGTGACGTAACAGGCTGTGTCGGGTTCAAATCCGGGAACACAAGCTTCGCGGAGGATAGTGACTTACTGCAGAGGGGCTGGCTGTGGGCAATCCTCATCTCTTCTTTGATGGCCGCCGACTCTCATGTGGACAAGACCGTCTTGATATTCTGATACGAGCAGCTTGGTAATCCGCCCGTTCCGTGATGCAATACCCGTCACAATTCCGATGCCTAACATCCTCAAGCATGTTATTTATCTCATCTGGAACTAAATCTATGCGTCAGTACGGTTCCCAAATCAATTTCATTCAACACTTACCGTTTAATCATCATCGATCCAGAGGAAGAGGACGTAAACTGTTTGATGAGCAGCTTCCCGGTACAGCACTAGCGCACAATTCAGTGAATTCCTTATTTACAGCAACATAATTAGTTTTCTGCAAAGCTGGCAAAGATCAAGCTCATCCAGTTAAACTTTTTCGTCAGACAGCTATTTGTAAATATTTGGAAATCAGAAAATGACGTTTCTCGGCCCTGAGGCTGAGCACATTTCTTGTCAATCTAGTACTTCACTATAGGCCCCCAAAACCAAAGCTAAAAATTCGATTCGCCACCTACATTCGAGTAGGAGAACTTTGGTGCAAGGTTACGTTTACGTTTTTGCGCGATAAGTGCAAAGGGGAGTGAAAACTATTTTAAGGTTTTTTAGAAGAAAATTGATCTTTTGGAATAAAATAAAGTTACCAGGAGGTAAGAAATAAAAAGTTCTATCGACTGACTTTTAGATTTTTTTTGCTAAGTTGCCATTGTGATTGAAAATTCTGAGATCCGGATTGAAAATGCGAGAATGAGGTTAGATTGCTAATTTTGAAAATCATTTCAATTATCATTTTTGAAGCAGAGCTTTGCTTTTATGGTAGATGTGACTTTAAAAAATATTTGTCCACTTGAATAATCTACATTCTCAATTGATTAGTTAGGTTTCGGTTGATTAAAACATTCCCTTATTTTGAATCAGATAATAGACAGGTTAAATCGGCCATCACAAAAATATATATCTTTTTTTTCATTTTCCTCCAAAATTTTACATTATTAAAACTTTGTATACACATCGAATTGTCATTTTGCTCAGATAAACACACAAACTAATAAAAAGTGTATAATAAATAAAACAATCTGAACTAATTTTTGGTTTCTACTTTGCCTTAAATGGCACCAAATTCAAAGGACAGTTATTGCAACTTAATGCTACACGTTGGTAATTTTGATTTTCCTATCTTTAATAGGATTTTTTTATTTCAGCAAAAAAAAATGCAACATCTGGTTAAACCGAAAAAAAATCGTATTAATTGTGTTAAATCTATTTTTGCAAAGTATATTATTTGGTGTAAATCATAAGAAATACATTGCAGAAAAAAAGAAAAACTGCTGGACGATGGGTGCTCCATTCATAGCAAATAAAACTTTTCTGTCTGTTTGAACTTAAATTTGGGTACATAAGATTTGATGTGTCAAGTGAGTACACACTTTCAGTCGCAGGGATTCGTTGGCAAACAAACAAAAAGATAAACATAAAGAAAACTTCAAAACAATCGACGTCAGTTGACTGTGGAAAAAGTAGACAATTTACCGTTACCCGTGTGTTCTGGAAGACCAGTCTTGAAAAAGCGCTTACCTTGTGGCCTTGCGGCTAGTTCTCCGACCTGGCCAACCTTAGATCGAGTTTGGTTTTCAGATCACACGTTCGTGGGTAACGCAACATCCCGGCCATGCAAGGAAATCAGCGCAAAGACCTCCTGGGCTTGTTTTACCGCAACTTGTGCCTGCAAATCTCCCTGGACGGTGTCAGTGCGCGCTATCTGCTAATGGACCAACAATTATTCGGGAATCGGGATGTTTACCTGTTCGTTGATAGAAGAGAACAACTCCAGAAAAACAACTCCAGCGGCTTGTCGTAGCCCAGCTCCTCGATGCCCAGCTCGCACAGTTTTGGCCGCAGCTCCTGCAGCAGGTACGGATAGATGGTGCTCACCTGGTCCCCGCAGCGGTCCTTGGCCGCTTCCAGAAAACGAATCGCCAACGCGTAATCGTTCAGCCGGCGACAGTCCTTCAGTGCCGCCACCATAATATTCGGGTCCGGAATCAGGACAAGGCGGTGCAGGATTTCAAATTCATCCAGCTCTAGGATTTAACGCTGCAGCGCACCTGCCGGGAGTGGGAAAACTGCCGTCTAACAGCTGCCCCTGCCTGATTCTGCTGTAGGTGCCGATTGCCAAGCTTAATGATCTGGAATTTCAAGCCTGACATCCGTCCGGAAGCCGCCGGTACGATTTTCGGGAACGAAAACATCGCCAGTCAGGGCTCGCCAGTTTCTGCCTATAATTTCAGGTATTTTTAAAAGGTCAATTTTGATAAACGATTACTTTTGGGCATTTACTTACAAAGTTTTCTCCAAGTTACTGGAAAACTTCAAAATCAGAAAAAATAATTGAACAATTATTGTTCAGGGCTAACATAACATGTAAACAAACAGTTCATCCCGCTCACTCTGGTTATCTCTTGCATTGAGTGTGATCGGGAAGAGCTGATTGTTTACATCTAATGTCAATTGCTGAGGTTGTTTAATTGAATGTGAAAACACTTCCCTTCAATTGCGGACCAAACATCAGCAAAGTTGAACTGAATTGTTTTCGTTGTCCGCTTGAGCTGTCATTCGCAAAACAGAATAAAAATTGAAGTATAAATGCTTTTAGAGTTTACATTTCCAATTTTTTACATCAGAATTGCAATTACATGTTTTTCATAAATTCAAATTTATGATTTTCCAGAATAAAAATGTCGTTTTACAATAGATACATAGATTACAATGAATCTCGTTTTACATTGAGGCTCTTTAAGTGCATTTCAACTTTTTACAATGAATTTCAAATTTACATTGAGCATGTTTACGTTGAAAACATGGTTTCAGTGTTGGGTAAATTTACATTTTTTTTTCTGTGTAGCTACATCTGCCATAGGTACATTTTTAGTATTGTTGATGAATCTGGCACAGGCCAATTGTATTGCCACTTTTGAAGATAATTTCATCACGGAAAAGGGACATGAACTCATCAAAGTTGCATTTTTAATTTTATTTTGTTTAACCGCGGTAAATTTTCATGAAATTATTCGTTGGCGTCGAACTGTCAAAAATTGATCGCGGTGAATTGTGGGGGATACTTTTCTACCACAGTTTTTGTGTGATCATTGTTGTAAATGCTTTTGTGGATTTTTGACAATTCGAAATATTTCAAGAAAATTTACCGCGGTTAACCAAAATCAAATTAACAATGAAACTCTAATGTTGTCAGCTTATTTTTTTTTTTCAGCGTTTGATAATTAAGAAAACTAGTTAAGATGTCTAAATTTGCTTAGAATCCCAGACACTCTTTTTAGCTTATTTAACTCTCAAATTTAGAGTAAACTGTCAAGGAACGGAATGTTTAGGTCTTAAATAAGCTGTTAACAGGATAACAATCGATTTTTTATATTAAAACATGTTTTTACTTGTGAGCACGCTCATTTCTATTTTTTTTTTTTTAATTTGGATCGACTCCAGCATATAAATAAGATAATTGATGTGAAAATTATCTAAAACACAGATTTGACATTTATTATGCACAATTTTTTACAAATAATTCAAACATGACGTAACGTATTATCAAGAAAACAGCTTTATTGAATAGTTTTCTCTATTAGCAACATATTTTTTTATTAATCGAATTATTTCTGCACAGTAAAACAAATAGTGTACATTTGTAAGGTGTAATTTTGTAAGGTTGAAAAAACATGTTCAGAAGTAAAATTACGAATTTTTCTGACATAAAATATGTACCCCTTTAAAGATGTAATATTCTATGATTTTTTTTTGCTGTGTACAGCTCTTAATTTAACACCTTAACTCTGACTCCAAAACAAGCTTCAAAACAAAAATTATGAAAAATATCTTCATTCAATTTTATAATTACCTATTATGATTAGCCTATTCAAGCCTCCATAAAAAAACAACCTCGAAGCTCTGTTGAAAAAAGGTTATAATCGTTTACCCGTTACAGGTAAAACAATACCGCTCATTTTGCTCAATGAGCAAAAATGAGCGCGAGCGCGAGCATTGAGCATTTTTGCTCATAAAATAAATGAGCAAACACGAGCACGAGCAAACGTGAGCTAGCTCGCGTCGCGCTCCTCCCCGCGAATGAGCGAAAAATGCTCGCTCATGAGCGGATGAGCGCTCAAAATCGCAACACTGGCTTCCATACAACATTTTTTGCAATTCCGAAAAACACCCTTTGAATGGAATTGTAAGTCAAATTTCCATATATAGTCAAATTATGTTGAAAAGTTTTACTTTTCGGAACTAGTGTTGAAAAGTTCAACTTTTCAGCACCCATTACAGTGCTGAAAAGTATTGAAAGGTATTAATTTTCCATTCTATTATTTTTGGTATTTATTTTAAAAAAATGTTTCTATTCGAATCTTTATTTTTTGGTAGAGAAAAGTAGACCGTTGTGTCGTTCTAGAATGACAGGAAAAGTAAACAGTTTCAAGACGGAATTGCAAAATAGTAGTTTATGCAACAAGTTGCAAAAAGAGGATTTTTTCAGCACGAGTCGTACATTTATCCAACGAGGTTCACCGAGTTGGATAAATACGACGAGTGCTGAAAAAATCAAGTTTTGCAATGAGTTCCATACAACATTTTTTGCAATTTCGAAAAACACCCATTGAGTGAAATTTTAAGTCGAATTTTCATGTATTTTGTCAATAAATCGTTTAAATTAAATTTTTTTTTGAAAAGTGTTACTTTTCGAAACAAGTGCTAAAAAGTTCAACTTTTCAGCACTTATTTCAGTGCTGAAAAGTAGAACTTTTCAACATTTATTTTGAAAAGTGTTGCTATTCGATTCTGTTATTTTTGGTACAGAAAAGTAGGCTATTTCGTCGTTCAAGAATGACAGGAAAAGTAAGTAGTTTTACGACGGAATTGCAAAAACTATATTTTTATTTAAAAGTCTCAAATAAGTGACGTTTGGAAAAGTACACACATTTAAGTAATGCCTTGGCGTTCAACATCAATCGGTGCACATCAGTACGACCTCTTCAAAAATCGTTTCAAAAATTTTATTAACTGTTTTTTTTTGCTTTTCAATTTCAGACCTCTCCTAAGCAGCTCTATTTAAAATAACACGTTCGATGTAAAAAAAAAGCAAGCAGCAGCAACAGCAACGTGTGAAACGATGTACACACATCCTCCACCCAAGCACACATACAGACACATAAGCACACAAACAAACAAGCAAAACAAAAAATCCAGCAACAGCAAGATAAACGCGCGCGCATCTACTACGTAACAAAAAAAAATATTTAAATTCTCAGATTAACTAGAAAAGAGCGAGCGAGCGAGTAAGCGAGACCGAGCCCTACCGAGTAGAGCGGACCTTTCGTTGTTACTTTTTTTTGTTGTTTGTTTTTAAATTGTACCTCTAAATTTTACTACACACACTGTCACACACACACACACACCTATACTCATCTTGCTGAATTTAACATTGTTGCTAAACAAACACCCACAAACAAAAATGCTTAACAAGAAAGAGGAGAACCCGATCGATGAGACCTTTCGTCCTCGGATAGACTGTTCTTTAGAGAAAGAGAGAAAGAGAAAACATACAAATCAACACAAAAACACATACATTTATTATCTTTATTATTTTTTTGGAATCTATAGTTTGTAATGCTTACACACTCTCAACGCTAACAAAGAGTGAGAGAGAGAGATACATTCACAATCAATTTGTTTGAATTGCTTCGTAGAAATTGTTTTCCAACCTACAACACCCACACACCAAGAAGAGAGAAAGAGAGAGGAAGAGAGTAAGCAACAGTTTGTGAGAATCGCCCAATAAACTCTTGCAAACGAGAAAGAGCTACCGGAACGCGACTTTTCTTTTTTTGTCTATTTCTGTGTTGTTCTTTGGTTAAACCTAACCTTAATCCCTTCTATTACTTAGCATAATTTGCAAAATTCTCCCCCGTATCGTATAATTAAAAGAAAGAGTTATTTTATTTAGCGTAATTTTTGTCTTTTTCATTATTACTACTTCTGATAAGTGCTTTGCGTTTTTTTTTTCTCAACGCAGATTTTCCTCCCCTCAACCCTGCGCTAGTAAAAATTTAGTTTGTAAGAAAACACTCATTTTGTTGTCGTTTTGTCAATTTGTTTCTCTTTTGTTTATTTTTTTCGTAGCCAATTTTGTGCAAAATTATTCCAGATAAATTTAGTTTCTTTGCTCTGTTTTATTGACAATTATTTCTGTGATGCTTCCGCGTATTCGGACACTCACTCAAGAGAGGGGGAAAAGAACGGCGAAGCAAGAGGAGTAAATTTAACAGAAAACAAGAAAAAACAGCACACATAACAAACAATTATCTCATCTAAAATAGTAGGGAAAACCATGATAATACTAACACTGAAGGTGGAAATAGCGAAACACTAAAAGCTAAGGCATAACACATAGAGAACACACAACATATACACTTATACATATGGAACTATATTTATATACATATTAGAAAGTGAAGCAGGAGAAGGAAAAAAACAAGCATAACAATTGAATACGGCTGATGTTTGACTAGAATGCAAAACATTAACCTAACTGACAGAGGTTCCGATCTCTAAAGGGAGAAAAACAACAGTTCATGTAAAGTTAAGTTTCTACATAAGTTAAGGTATGGCGAATCGGGAGAAGAGTAATAAAACAAGTTAAAGTAAACCTTAAGGATCGTCATTATATATTAGTATACAAAAGTAAAACAGCAAACTAAGATTGAGAACGGATACAGAAAATTGAAAAAGAAAACACAAAAATTAAGCTTGTACTATAAACAGTAAGATGAAGTTAATTAATAAGCGTTTATATACATATGTTTTATATAAAAAAAAGTGGAGGAAAAAACTGAAGCAAAACTATCTTTATGAAACAACACACACACTTTAACCTATATCGAATTGCGAACGAGAAAGAAACAAAACAAAACACTAGATTCAGCTCCGATAAATCATTGCAAACGTAATTCATAAACCACACCAGCCAGAATTGCACGCACTCACACACACCTCCAATAGTGTGTATTAAATTGCGTGCATTAAAATGCAGTCGCAGCGCAAATAAGCAGAGAGAAAAAAAAACAAACCTACCTACCTTAACCAAAACAAGTAAGAGAAATAAATTGATCAGCCTAACTCTAACCATACTTCTCTCCGATTGGATTCGATGTTTTTTAGTCAAGAAACAAAAAAGGAAAATCCCACATTCAACCACCCAACACACACACATCTCCGCCACATTCACCTTGCAGCATCCGACAAAAAAACGTTACTCACCAAAGCCAAGCAAAATATGCGTGTCGCGCGCGCGCAGAGAAGCAAGAAACCAACCAGTTTGGCTGGCTAGTGCAGCGCGCGCGTCAAAGAAGGATCGATTCCCTTGACGCGCGCGCAACGCATCTATAGAGAGGGGTTCCAAAGCTTTAAACGCCATAAAAAAATTCCAATGCGAGCGAGGATGCCTTACGGTTATGGGCGCTGAAGGGTGTAGGATTCTAGGGCATAGCTGGATTTGACAAGAAAAAAAAAATGACTAAACATTAGAAGAAACTAAAACACACACACGCAGGCAGGCAGGTCATGTAGCAGCAGGAGACGACACATTGGTAACCAAACGGAGAATGCGAAGTAATAAAACAAAAAAGTGCAGTTTACTAAGTCCATACAATGAGCTAAGTTGGTGTGTTTTCGTTTGATTGGCCGTGTGGTGTATCACAGTCTGAAAATGCATTGGTTTTTTCATCTCATTCGATTGCAGTTGGAAAGAAATTTCTTGAAATATGTCAACAGTGGCAGCGAAAGCAAGTAAGTCACAGAATGGCGTAATTTAGAATCTCTAACCAGAACTTTTGATCTCAATTTCTTAATTAAAGTGAAGCCGTTGATCATTTTCGAAGAAAATTGATCATCACTCTAAAATGCTCTGTATTGAATTCAATTTAACGAATTTCTGCAACAAAATGAATCAGCATGTGCCGGTTGTTGCCTTCTTGAATCCACTGAAAGAATTTTTGGTCTTAATCAAATGTGTTTCAAAATTTATATAATTTTGTGGTACAATCATTGACGTCCTAGACGATTTCCATAACTTTGCAAGAAATGGGATAATCGTTACCATAAGGAATCAGCACGTGTAGGGCACTCTTCTAGACAACTTGTAGAAGAAATTTTGTCAAATTATTGATAGGGGCGCCAAATTTATATCTTTGAACGAAAAATCATGGCAATGATGGAAGACTTCACGTTAAACAACATAAAAAAAACAACCAAACATTTGGTCATCTGGAGCGAATCGGGAATACAGTCTGAATAAGGACAGCAGCTTTTAGAGCACTCTAGCTTGAAATTTGGAAATCGATGCACTTTTTTTGATAATCTGTGTCCAAAACAAAAAAAAATATCCACATATTTTGCAATTCGCCCCATGTGTTCCGATTTGCCTCAGATGACATTATTAAAATTATTTTCTAAATCATGAATAATTTTGTAATATATTGCTGATGCAATTATAACAAAATGGTTTATTGGACCATTAAAGAAAACATTTGCCGTAACCTTTAGGTGGTTGGTGCCTTCCTCTCATTTATGCAGTGATATTGTCAGATTTAAGGGGTTACATACACTTAAATCGGCAAAAATGTCTGAGGTTGATATGAGCACACACTTAAACTTTTTTTTAATCTATTGATTTGGTTGTAATCACCGTGGAATTTTTAATTGGTTAAATTCGCTTGGTTTTGTTCGGTGACAAAACTTGTCCTTGTCACCGTTCAAAACCAAGCGAATTCAACCAATTAAAAAAATTATTTTTTTTTTTAATCTGTTTTCAGAGCATTGAAATATACATTTTCATCTATTAACAAAACAATTTTGAAAACATTGGGTTGTATCATTGCAGAGAGATAGCTATTTGAAGTTAGCAGTTTCAAAAAACGGGTGCCACAATATCTCAACACTGTTTTGACCAAATCGGCTCAAAATATTGGTGAAGACTCGTTAACCGACCCCGTGTGCATGACGAAGGCCGATTTTCAAAAATTTATTTTAAAAATCGGGCTTCGTCATGCACACGGGATATGTCTTGAGAGTCTTGAGAGTGAATAGTTTGTTGGGGTCTCCTACGAAAGGCCGAATATCAAAAGGCCGAATTACTCGAAAGGCAGAATTCTCATAAGGCCGAATGATCAAAAGACCGAATCTCATAAGGCAAACCGCGACCAAAAAGGCAGCTCCGGCTGCCGATCCCTTTTTTTAAATTATTGAAATTTTTATTTTTTTGTATTTTTTTATATTTTTTGAATTTTTTGTTATTTTTTGTTATTTTTGAAATTTTTAAATTTTTTAAAAATTTTTAAAATTTTTAAAATTTTTGAATTTTTTTAAAAAATTTTAAATTTTTGATTTTTTTTAAAATTTTTGATATTTTTGAAATGTTTGTTTTTTTGAAAATCATTAATTAAATAAAAAAGTTTTCAAAACGAGCTTCGAACCCATATCGAGATTTTCTCGATCGTCGGTCGTAATTTGTCGATGGTAGATCGAGAAATTACGATCGAATGATCTCAATCTACTATCGACAAATTACAACTTACCATCGACAAATTACGACATACCATTGACAAATTACGATCGTAATATTACGATCGAGAAATCTCGATCGTGAGTCGAGAAATTACGATCGAAATATTACGATCGAATGCAATAATCACCACGTCTATTAATTTGTCGCAAAAAAATAATTGTAATTATTTGAATTCATTTAAGTACTTGGTGACGAATGATCAAATCTCGGTTATCGTCACCATAATTCAATAAACAACAAGATTTAAACACTTTTGTAATGATTTCAACTCATTCTACTCTACTCATTTGCATGTATGGTAACAATATAATCGGTAAAGATAAACAGAATGTACTCATTATGTACTTACTTCGCTTAAAATTCCAAAAAGATCACAGTTTGTTAGTTTACTGTATCACTGAACATCATAATCAATGAAAATCGTGAAAATATGAACAAAATTCAAAATTCCATAATCATTCTGCTTTTCGAGACATTCGGCCTCTTGAGACGTTTTGCCTTCTAAGCAAAAGACAAAATTCTGCCTTTTGAGTTTCGGCCTTTTGAGGCAATCTTTTAACCTCTAGATTTGAATCTTTACAATTTTACAGTTTTTTTTAAATAGGATGAATTTTTATTTTTTTACTTTAAACAAGGACAAATCTGATGAAATAAAAATTTGAGAATAGAGCTTAGGGAGCGTTCTTTTACTACGTAACGCAGTTGGGTGGGGGGAGGGGTCGGAGGCCGTGTTACGCTCAATAAAATTTTTTTAAAATTTGTATGGAAATTTTGTAACGAGGGGGGGGGAGGGGGTCTAAAAATCTGATTTTTTGCGTTACGTAATAAAAGAACGCTCCCTTAATTGTCAGCGTGGCTTATAGATGACCCCATTAGAAGCACCCAACTTATCACCTGGCGTTTGCAACGTGACAAAACTAAATTTGTTCAGCCGAGTTTTTGAAAAATATAGTTTTGGATATATGGTGCGACCCACGGAAAAATGCTAAAATTTAACCCAATTAATTCAAGATTGTTGTTTTAGAAAATTGAGAATATTCATTTCCAGGGTTTGTTTTTAAAAGGTCCTATAAGCTATTGTGTTTCATATGTTTTAGGACCTTTTCAAAAATTACTCTAGAAGATTCTTGTAGGAAATTCAATTCCCTACAACTTTGTCTAAGGATGCAAGAAGATCCGAGTTGATCTGGTCAATAATCTCGTTTGATTTTGATATCGGATTTAAAAAAAAACTAACGAACTTCTAAAGGAAAACATCAGGGACATTTCGGATTCGAAACAGCAAACACGCTATCATTTTAACCATTTTTATCAGCGAATGAGCCTTTTCTTTTTAATGACTAACGCAATCGACCACGGTGCACGCCCTGCTGCTGCCTGTTACAATAAACGGTAATGCAATTTTGTCTAACTACATATGTTTTTTTTCTGTTTTTAAATTTGTTTTCTTTTTGTTGTTCTTGTTTTTAATCAGTACTCAATATCATAGTGTGTGTTTGTGTGCAACAGTTGCGACACGGTTTTAGTAATAGTGTTTTTTTTTCATTTGTTAAGTGCTGTTTGTTTGCTTTATTCCTAGAGTTTTTTTTTATTTCACTTCTCAGGCTCAGACTTTTCTTTTCATTCTAGATTTTTTTTTCGTCAGTAATAGGAATTAACTTTTGTTTTTATTTCTGTATTGATTAACTATCATGTGTGCAGTGTGAGTTCTTTTTTTTTCTTTTATTTGTTTTATATATTGGGTTCAATCTGACGCATTCCACAATACACAAAGATGCTTAATTGTTGGGGGGAAACCAAGCCACCAGTTTTACAGAGCTTGGCTTCGTTCGGTTTGTAGTAGCTAGTGTTTAAACAATTAAATAATATTTTGCTAACATAATTTTATAGTTTTGCAGTGCTCCGTATCTGTGTAAAGCACTTGATTATTTTATTCTTTTCCTATTTTAGAAAAAAATCCTTTTGGTTTTTTTTGTTTGTATTCATTCTCAAGATACGAGAGTTGGGCTTTTCAATCTTTGTTAGTTTTTAATTAACAGAAAATTCTAAAACTCTTAACCGGAACAGGCTTTTGCTGCCCAACTGTGAGCAAAATTTCAATTAAATTATGAATATTGCTTTTGGAGGCTACAGAGTTTTTTTTTTTGTTATCTTTGTGGGGGTTTTCTATTATGTTCTATTCATGATTATTTACAACGTAATTGAATAACAGCTTCCAAAGGGGTGAGATATCTCATAGCATTAGTATCAACGGCTTAGTTCAAACAAATTACTGCAAAAAGAAACACTTAATCATCGCATAAAGCGCAAACGAAACTCAACTCAACTCGAACCGGGTCGAAACTATTTTTTGCCAGTATTGCCGCCTCCGCCCGTATTACTAGCGCCGTAGTAAAGCGACTGGGGAATCGCTGTGGTGCCAGGCATCTTTATGGCACTACTATTGTTCATCAACAGCTGTTGCATTTGCTGTTGTTGCTGGGTTTGCTGCTGCTGTTGGACGTTGAACGCACCCCCAAACTGGTTAAAGTATTGCTGCTGCTGGAGAAGGGACGGTGCCTGGGCATGCTGCATGTAATCGAAGCTCGCCGGATGGTGGCTAACCTGCGAGCCTGCCACCGCCAGCGGATGCTGCTGCTGCGAAGAAGAAGGAACACTTTGCTGGAAGGAGGAGGGAAGACGAGAAAGAGAAGGGGGCTCAGACGATTGACCTCGAAAGACATTTATTTCATTTTTACTGTCATCCTAGTATGTGTTTAACCAATCACATAGCCGGCTACGAAATTATGGGAAAGTATAATTTGTTTCAGGCTCGGTTTATACTCAGTCCCATTCATCAGTATTTTTTCTGGGCTGGATCTCTAAGGGCCAACATTAAATGTTGCTTAGAAAGCAGTACGTATTTAACGTTCAGAGGACTTAGCAAAGCTACACCAAAATGTCACTTTTTTAATTTTCAATGTGATTTTTTAAATAAAAGATTTCATTTTTATTCAGATATAATTTAAATGCATTTTTTTTATCTCAATTGCCAAAATATTGACCAAATAAGGTCTGCAAGCCATTGAATGGGAGAGGAGTTTTTTCATAAATCGGCTCCTTTCGTTGTCCCGTCACGCAAAGAAATGGCTGGCAAAAACTCAAATTTCAACCAATTCGTTCAGTTCAAGGGAAAAAAGATTTGTTTTTCAATTTGTAATAATGTGTAGATGAGTGCCTTTTAAAAGTCCAGTTTTACGATGTTGTCCCATCACGCTACATTTTCATTTCAGGGGAAGCCAAGGTACATTATTTTTCATTCTACATGACATTTCTAAGTAGGAAAATCAATTTTCCAGATATGTAAAAACATTGGTGTAGCCGAAGAATCGATCAGTGAAACAGACATAAACTTTGAAAAATATTTTCAACGGCCTTACTGCCGTTCTACGCATAATTGTCCCATGTTCAAAAAAGTTCAACTGAGAAAAACGCGATTGAATTTTTTCGACCGTTTTTTTGTGTTTCTACGCATAATTGTCCCGTGGGTTCCTATTCACCCTGTAAGTCCCTAATCATCCCAATTAGCAGTTTATCACTATTATCAGTTATCCTCCTGCTATACAACAAGTAAACAAAACACAATACTTTGTAAAACTAATGATTTCGTGATAGGAAATACTTGGTGGGACAATTATGCGTAGAAGTACAACGATGGGACAAACAGACTTGGTGTTGTTTTCAATAAGTTTACGAACAATTAGATTTTATGTGTTTTTCGAAAAGTAAACGTCAAACTAAACCTTAAAAAGACAAAAGGTCAGAATCGACAAAAAATGTCATGGGACAATTATGCGTAGAACGGCAGCTTACTAGCCATTAATAAATTTGAATGCAAAAAAAAAATACACCATTCCAGTTGTCACGAATCGTACATGTATCCAACGAGGTTCACCGAGTTGGGTAAACACGACGAGGTCTGAAAAAATCAAGTTTTCCAACGAGTTCCATACAACATTTTTTTGCAATTTCGAAAAACACCCTTTGATTGGAATTGTAAGTCAAATGTCCATGTGTTTAGTAAATTTACCATTTAAATCAAAATAATGTTGAAAAGTTTCCCTCTCGAAACAAGTACAGAAAAGTTCAACTTTTCAGCATCCATTTCAGTGCTGAAAAGTAGGACTTTTCAGCATTTATTTTGAAAAGTGTTTCCATTCGAATCTTTAATTTTTGGTAGAGAAAAGTAGCCTGTGCAGCCGTTTCCCATATGCATTTTCATCGCTTTTGAGTTATTGATGCAATTAGGTTCAAAATCGTGTGCTCTTTCAGAAAAGCCTATAACATCCAGTACTTTGTTCTAGAAATCAGGAAGAAATCCAGTTTTTTCGCGAAAACTTAACACGTAGTCTTATGTGTGGGACATACTTGTCTTGCGTTTTTCTCAGCTTGCTGTTTTTGCATATGGGACATTTATGCGAACATGGGCAGTAAAGTTGTTTAGAATTTGGCGGCCAAAATGGCAGTCATAAAATATTGAAAAAAAAATGCTTTTTTCAAATTTTAGTGCCAATCAACCATTCAAGTTTGACTAAAATAGGGTCGCAGAACTCTAGTTTGATTTTAAAAGTAATAAAATGAAAAAAAAAAAAAAAAAAAACGTTACTTGGTTGAATCCTTCCTCACATTGAAATAGTTATATTTTTCATTTGATAGGGTTGTCAGATCTTCAATATTTTGGGCGCGTTAGAAGGGTCTTTTGACCTTTTTAAAGATGGGTCACATGATAGGTCCGGATAACGTTTTCATCAAAATATCTGAGATCCGGCCTCGAAGAAGTGTATAAATAACACTTAAGTGCTTCTAACTTTTGATAGAGTTGTCAGATCTTAAATGTTTTAGACTCGTTAGAATGGTCTTAGAAATACCTTTCTGTAAATGTATAACATGACGGGTTTTCCTACAAAAACCACCCTTTTTACAATCGTCCGGACTTTTGTTAAAATCGTTTTTTTAACATTCAAACGGTCCAAATCTGTTCAGCCAGTCCGGAGATAATCGAGTGCATTTTTTTCGGTGCACGGACTTACAGACATACACAAGCACAGACATTTGCTCAGAATTTCGTCGCCGTCGTGCTAACTTGTCGTACGTGCATTTTGGGCCAAATTGAGTCAAGAACGCCATTTTGTGCAGCTCACAATGCCTCATCCTTTGACCTAAACAGATCCCCAAAATTCGATTTCAATCCTGAGATATTCAATGAAAACCATAAAAGCTTCGATTTTTTTGTCAGTTCGATTTTTTTGTCACTTTTCATATGAAAGTACAGTAGTTGTTCGATAACTGGGCTGAGAACGTAGCCCAGTCACCGAATGCTGTTCGCTAACTGGGCTGAACGAAAAATAACGAGGGGACTACCGATGCATAATATTTTTTTGATGAAATATAAAAATAAAAGTTACTCAAATTTATTTACAATGATTACTTTTCATATTTCTTTAATTGTGACTTGAAATTACATAAAAGTTTGAAAAAAGTTTTTTTATTTGTTGAACATGATTTTTGCATCCATTAACCCCTCGGTGATTTCGGTTTGTTTTGGTTTTTTGACGTTTGTCTGCTTTTTAACTGGGCTACGGCCCAGTTATCGAGCGCCCAGTTAAACAACGCCCAGTTACCGAACAACTACTGTAGTTTCATTCTTGTCGGGCTATCTTGTCACTCCCTGAAAATTGATGTAAGTGCGACAATTGACCAAAAGAATTTCAGGTCAGAACGCGTTTGACGCACGTACCAGTTAGACTACCGTAAACATTTGTAATTATAACTCGGGACTCCAGCAACCAACTTCAACCAAACTTCGGGACAATGCACAGAATGGACAGCCAAACAAAACATGTTTGTTTTTGTTTACATTGCGTGCTCTAGTTTTTGTTTATTCAAGGTCAAACATTAAAACGCGTTTTTCTCGGAACGTCGAAATGGCGGGTGCGACAAGATAGCACGACGACGTCGATTTGATTCTGAGTCGATATGTATACGTGAAGGTGGGTCTAGGAGGTCGAATTAAGAAGTTCATTTTTCGAGTGATTTATAGCCTTTCCTCAGTGAGGTGAGGAAGGCAAAATAAAAAAAAATAATTTGTCCATAATTTTGTTCCATAATCGGAAGTCCCATACAAACCTTCGGATAATAGAAGATTATCCATACTGTACTAACGAAAACATTTTTTTGCTGATTTTTTTTTCCCTGTACTGTACATTGGAATTTAAATAAAAATCTTAATGTTTTTAAATGCTCCCAAACATGCTAAATATAATTATCAACGCAAGAAAATGCAATGTAGTTTAGATTGTTTTCATTTGATTAGCCTTATATCGTTGCTGTTCGCAGAAATGTCCCATATGCAAAAACAACAAGCTGAGAAAAACGCGTAGGTAGTGTGTCCCATACATAAGGCTACGTGTTAAGCTTTTGCGAAAGAAACTGGATTTTCTTCGGTTTTGTTGAAAAGTACTGGATATTTTTAGCTTTTCTGAATGATTTTGAACCATCCTGCATCGTTAGCTCAATATACAAAGCATAAAATTGAATATTTTACATTTTTAAAATGTTAGTCTTGATTCTAAAATTAAAAAAAGCGTTTTGTTATAAAAAAAACGGCAAACAAATTTTCCTTGTTCCATTTTTTGCTGAATAGTCTTCATTAATACCTACAACTTTGCCCAAGCCACCAATCAGAAAAAAAACCCGATTTTCAAATATAAGTTTTCAAAAATATTTGAATTGACCTATAAAAAAAGGAAAAAAATGTTCAGTTGCCAAAGTAGTAGAGAGTAGTACAGCAGTAAAAATATCAAAATAAAAAAAATTATTGAACATATTTTTTATTCCATAAGGCCGATGCAAATATTTAAAAAAGTTTTTGTCCCTCGGCCCTGGCTGAGGTCAAGGGGGGGGGCAAAAAAATAAAAAAATATAAAAATTTAAATAACAAGCCATAGTCTTCACATTTAAATGAAAAAAGTGTTTTAAAATGCATTTTACACTAGTTCAGTTGTTTTGCAATCATTAGTTTTCAAAAAATCTAAGATCTGACAAAAACAAAAATTGTATCGAAAAAAAAGATTTTGCATCGAAAATTTTCAAAAAATCTTAAGATTTTTTAATAAACCCAATCATGTTTAAAATGATTTTAAACGCAGGAGAATGTATTTTAATTTGTTTTCAGCTGGTTGCACTTGAATGTTCATTAAAATTTTGAAGTTTATTGTAAAAATATTTTTTTTGCCCCCTGATTTTTCGGGCCAATTTTGAAGGGGGGGGGTGACAAAAACTTTTAAAAATATTTGTACCAGCCTAAATGAAAATTATGTTTCATATAAATATGGTTTACTATTATGAATCCATGAAATGCGTTGTGATAAAATGGAAAACGATAATTGTAATGAAGATCTACGCAAAATCATTGCCATAACTGCTATATTAAGCCTCCTAAAAAATAGCTCAAGGATTTCTGATAACTGAAACATTTTAAAATGTATTTCAAAACTGTGCAAAATCTGTAAAAAACACCTTCGAGCACTAGAAAAGATTTCTAAAATGAGTATGTTGGGTTCCCGACTTTGTGAAGAAAAATCACAAATCCAGGATTTTTTTCGACATACCAATGTTTTATTTTTATTTTTGAATTTTGATAATAATCGCAGATAGAACGAAAAATTGCGAATTTTATGGAAAAATAAAAATAAATGACAAACAAAACACAAGAAAAAAATATTAATTTTTAAAGATTCCAAAAATGAAAAATTTTAGATTTCTTTTCAGCTTTAGAAAAACATTTTTTTTTGGAAATTAAAATACATATAAAAATTAAAAATGTCTTTTTCTAAAATCTATTTTTTTAGAATCTTTAAAAACTCTTCAGAAATATGATTTCGAACAATAAAAGTAAACCTGTTGTCCATGATCGTCCACGAGGGAGGTAAGAGGAGGGGACAAAAGAAGTCGAGGAAAAAGTGTTCATGTGGTTTGTTGATGGACCCACGATAGCATTGAATTTACTATAAAAAAAAACCTTTTTCAAACCACCTCAATGATTGATGCCTCTCTCACCAAATCAATTGCAAAAGCTTCCTGTTTGTATTCGACTTCACCTGAATGCATGCAAAAAATGAAAGCCCTATCAAATGTTCATATCAGGTGTATTTAAGAAGTTCATTTTTCAAGTGATTAGCCTTTTCTCAATGAGGATGGCAAGAAAAAAACAATAACGAAGAGTCTTCATCATAATTTTATACTTACCAAATACGAACCTTTCCACCAGCAAGAAAATTTGCGTTTTCAATTTAACAAAACCTTTTACATTACATCGCAGCATACAAGTTTGCAAACCGAATCCATTTCTTTTCTTACGAATTCTAAATCAAACAATCCCGCTGGCCAACAAAACGAACAACGACACAGAAAAAAAAGAAGCAACGCCAACCAAAAGCGAAATCGATACCCAAATCACAGACAGTCCAACAACTTTCGCGGGGAAGAATCGGAAAATTTCTTTCAACAGATCACGTGCCACCAAAATGCAGCACAACCATCAGGAACGAAATGAGTACAAAAACAACAACAGTTCAATCACGGTGGATTTTTTTTTGGGTTTTTTTTTTGTAAAAAATGCACTTTTTATTTAACCTTTTCAACTTTCATTGATTTTTCATCAGTTCTTGACAATGTGTGAGTGTGTTTGTTTTTATGTGTGTGAATGTCTATTTTTCGGCGTGTGTGTGTCAGTGTGTGTTGCCTATTTTTGAACGGAATTTGTTTTGTTTTTGCCAACAGCCCAGTGTAACCACAGGCCATCGGTGTAGTCTATCACATGAAGGTAACAGGTGCGCGCGCGCGGTTACGCGGCGCACCTGTTTCAATTTGTTAAGTATCTATTAATTTTTTAATCGAATTTGGGAAAATTTGAAAATACGTTCGTTGAATCAATTTGCATAATTTTTTAAACTGGAAAACAAAACCTAGGTCGACTATTATCAAACAATTTAATGTGAACGAAAAAGATTGGAAGAGGACGTCGTCACCTGTCGGCCGGAGATTCCTGGGTAAGAATTTGGATTTCAAAGCCAGGATGGAGGGAAGGAAACTTTTGAATAAATTTAACTTCAGGAAGCTCTAGCTTGAGGCGACAGCGTCAAATTGATTTTTTAAACATTTTTTTTCGTTATAAATATAAAAAAGCTACTAACATTTTTTTTGTGTAGATCGGTCTACATAGATTCCGCCCCGGATTGGAGCAAACTTGGACCGTCCAGTTAAACTTGATTTGGACAATTTATTTACAGTACGCTCTAATGTACACACACGTGGTGCTTGGTTTGAGAGGTTACTTACGAAAAAATCAATAATTAAGAATTATTCTTTCTGCCTGTAATACGGAAGGTCAGTGATTGTATCACAACCTAGAAACAGACCATCAGACGTACGTAACCCCTCAAACACACGACCAAACTCTGCAATCAGAAAAACAACGCCATATCGTCACTTACCTTGCTGGAGGAAGATTTGTTCGACGAGCCACCGGCAGCGGACGATCCGCCACCGCCGCCGCCGTTCTGCTTGCTGTAATCCCCGGACGAGGACGACGACGAAGTCTTGCTGGACTTGTTCTTGTCCCGCTCCTTGTCGCGGTCCTTTTTCTTGCTGCTGTGACCGTGGCCGTGCGAACCACTGGAACCACTCGGGCCAGCCGTAGTCGCCGTCGTTGCCGCACCGTGGCCGTGCCCGGAACCATTGTTGTAGCCACCACCGGCAACCGGGCCACCGTCCGAGCTGACGTTGTAGTGCTCGATTTTGTCCTTGGAGATTTTCAGCTTCAACGGGTTGGGCGGGGCGGACGACGGTGGTGGAGCGTTGCCGGCGAGGGACGACCCCGACCCGGACAGCCGATCTTTGGGGATTTTGATCTTGAGGCCGGGTTCGGGTTCGCCGAGCGACGGGAGATTCAGCTTGTCCTTGGGCAGTTTGATCTTGATGGGACCGGGCGGGGCCGTCGCCGTCGGGGGACTGAGCAGTGACGCGTCGCTGCCCTGGTCGGACTTGTCCCGATGCCGGTCCTTGTCCTTTTTGTGCTTCTTGCGCTCCTCGCGGTCCTTGTCTTTCGTCTTGTCCTTTTCCTTGTGCTTGTGTTTGTCCTTCTTCTTCTTCTTTTCCGTCTTGATTCGGTGCGGGTCTTCCTGGTCTTTGGCGGATGCGATCAACGGATCGCCGGTAAGCGTTTGCAGCACGTCGGAGTTGGTAGCGGTGAGGGACGCTGCCGAAGCAACCGTCGTCGGCGCCAACAGGCTGCTGATCGTCGCCGGAGCGTTCATATCCGGAGCCTCTGTTTTAATGTTGACCGTGTCCGGAATCGTGACCATCGACCCACTAGCACCAGACTCGTGCGACGTTACACTGCTGAGTATTCCGAACTTGCTGTCCTGCTGCAGACTCTCCTTTAGCAACGAGCTGACCAGCGCCGGATTCGTCTCGATGCCGTTGATTGTGCTCGGGAAGCCACTTTTGCTGTTGCTATTGCTGCTGATGCCCGCTCCCAAGCTGGGCTTCGAATCGCTGAGCAACGGCTGCGAAAGCAGCGAACCCGGATCACCAAACGAAAACATCGAGAAGCTATCCCCAGTCTCCTTGTCGAACGTGTTCGAAAGATCAAACGAGGACGAAAACAACGCTTCCGTTGGCGACGTCGGTTCCACTTTGCGTACCTTCGACTCCCGAAAGTCCGTCCCATCCTCCTGGCGAACCTGTTCACTACCGGTTAGTGACCGCTTGACCGCCGAAGCCGTCATCGATGCACTGGGATGCTTTCCACCCAGACCCAGCAGATCCGTCGGATCAACGGTGCTACTGCCTCCGGGCATGGACAACGCCGGCGCCGACATCGATTCCAAGCTACGCTTCAAGCTAGAACTCGACGAGGAAGATTTCTGCTTCTGGCCCCCACCTACCGCCATCGGGTCAACCCGACGGTCCTTCTTGGGCGTATCCGAACGCTGCTTCTGCTGCTGCTGATCCGGATACGACGGCAGTGTCGGTTTCTTCTCCC
The DNA here is from genome assembly GCF_016801865.2 of Culex pipiens pallens. Classification (NCBI taxonomy): domain Eukaryota; kingdom Metazoa; phylum Arthropoda; class Insecta; order Diptera; family Culicidae; genus Culex; species Culex pipiens. The sequence goes on from NC_068939.1 coordinate 43,516,635, forward strand.
TACTGCTGGGACTGTCCTTGATGGGCTTGTTCAAGCCCGGCATTCCCGGCGGCGCCGGCCGAGACTTCCCGGGCAACTGCTGGCCTTGCTCTCCCGTCGTTTCCTTCCAGTCTGGGCTGAATATCGACGACAGTTTCGACTGCTTGGGCGGTGTGGACAGCTGCATCGCATCGGATGCCGCCGAAGTCGCCGCTATCCGGTTGCTATCGTCTATAAGGCGGAACGAGGATGAAGAATCGAGCTGCTGGGCCTTGAACTGCTGCTGCTGTTGCTGGCTTGGGACGGACATTGATTCACTACTGTTGTTGCTGCTGCTGCCGCCTCCAGTTCGACCACTCATCGACTGGCTGTAGCTCGGCGGATGCGACCCGTACGGCGGCTGCTGTCCAGGTTGCTTCATGACCGGCGGCGGAGCATTACTAAACAGCGACGCCATCATGGAACTCGACGACGATTTGCTACCCGGATTCATCGCGCCCGGCGCCCCCTTCTGGCGATCCATCTTGTTCTGACCGTACGGATGGGGCATCTGCGGTGGCGCTCCGGCAGTTCCCGCGGGCATCATGCGACCCTTCGAATCCCGGCTACCAGTTTCATGACCGTAGCCACTGCTAGCACCACGTGACGACGACGAGGACGACGAAGAAGACGACGTCGGTGGCATTCGGTGCTGTTGGGGCTGCGGCGGTTGTTGGGGCTGCTGCTGTTGTTGCTGCTGAGGTGGCAGTTGCCCCATTTTGGCCAACATTTGCTGCTGTTGATGAAGTTGTTGTTGCTGTTGCTGGGATTGTGACGCGGATGGTCGGTCACTGCGCGAGCGGGAATTGCCGGAGGATGACGACGAAGACGATGGAATTTTGTGGTTGCCCGATTGTGATGCTTTCAGCAATAGGTCACCTGCAAGAGAAAATCCGTTAGATTCAACGAAAGTATTGCGTTTTTTATGGTGTACAATTTTGAAACTTATGAGAATTTATATCTCTTTTCGCCTTAAAACTAATTTATTAAAATTAATAGTCCAAAATCATGTTTATCTAATGTCATAAACTACGTCGACACTTTTTCGGAAATCTCTTTAAAATACAGATTAGTTTCAGCTTCGTGCGTCAGCATTCAGCGATCGAGTCGATAATGAAAACTGACTAACTAAAGCAGGTATTGAACTCTGGCAAACAAACTCGCACTTTTTGTCAATTTGGCAGTTTTTCTGCTTTGTCCTTCCGAATTTATTTGCATTTATTATGCCTGCAGTCATGCAATTTGAACGGAACCCTTTCTGCGTTCGTTCTCTTTCTTCAAAATGAACTGAACCCACAGCGCAGGAGCAATTGCTTTTCGTTCCAAAAACAGAACGGCACTTTTTCGTGCCGTTCGCTTCAAAGTTTGGAACGCGTTCTGTGAACCGGTTCAGAAGCAAAAAGCACGCCAACTAAAATGGAGACAAAATCATATTGCCACCGTGATTTTAAAAAAAAATCCATGCTTTTCAAGTTCAGAAAAATAGAGATTCGAACTCATTACCTCTGATTATTAAATCTAATTGTTACCACTAAGATAGCAGCACTGAAATGTAAACGGAAGTTTAGCTAGTCTACTGAGGTCTTATCCAAGGGTCCTGATTGCTCCAAAACGACTCATTCACTCGCGACCACAAATTGAAAGCGACAAAAAACTGATCTGACCGTTTCCTACCGTTTGTCGCTTCCATACCGATCGTTACAGAATACTCTCTCTTTGCTCTCCCTTTCCCTTTAATCGGGTAGTACAGCGAATGGCTCAGAGAGACCGATTGCGTTATGTCGCTCAGTTGCTAAGTCGAAATAGTTTGCGATCGGCTTTGTTTTACTCAGATATTCAACTGCTTAAAATTTATGTCATCAAAAATGTTGTGCAATTTTGTTGATAACACGACATCAAAGACACATTTACAAGCAATTTCCATCATGCCAAAAACAAATTTACGGCAAACTGTGGTAGTGCAGACCAAAAGAGCGCCGAGCTGGTATGTTGTTAGATTCTCTCCTCTCTGAACATATTCGTGTGTGACTCGGGTCGACGAACGGAGTGGGTAAAGAAATTCACGCAGTATTTGTGTCGCTGGGAGAAGCGATTGAGCAAGTTGCTGACAGCCTGAGTGTAGTGTTCGCTCGCGACTGGTTACGAGCTCCAGTCGGTAAAGATTCGCTCGGCGATGAGTGAGTGATTTCTGATCTTTGAACCGAAAATCAGGACCCTTGGTCTTATCAAAGGAAAATGTTGAAGTTCTGAACTGGGTTCTCAGTTCGTTTCAAAAGGCCTAGGGAGCGTTCTTTTATTACGGCCGTGTTACGCTCCATACAATTTTTTTAAAATTTGTATGGAAATTTTGTTACGAGGGGGGGGGGGAGTCTGTCTAAAAATCAGATTTTTTGCGTTACGTAATAAAAGAACGTTCTTAGAGCTGTTATTTTGCGTGTTGCTTTGTGAACTTGAACGAACGGAGAACCCGTTCAAAATTGAGGTAATCAGACTATGACAAACAAACTCGCACTTTTTTGCGTTTGACAGTTTTCCAAACTTGCAAACAAAGCAAAACGTATGCAGGCTGACGTTTCTGCAAACAAGTGTAGGCAACCAAACAAATCAGGCAAACTGACAAAAAGTGCGAGTGTGTGTGTGTTTTTCATAGTCTAATACCTCCTTAACTCTTTAAAAATTCGGGCAATCCTTGTTATTTACCGTTCCTTTTTAAAGCATTAAACCCAATCATTATGTACACAATATGGATAATTTTGTTTTTATCTGAATATAATTTAAGACTGATACGGAGCTCGGAAGAATCGCAAAACTCCATATAAAAAAACACTCAAGAAACGGTCAAGGAAAAGGTCACAAAAAGATTTTTTTAAGCGGTATGCAGCTGAAAACTAAAGGAGCTACTAGACTACAGCAAACAAACAAACAAACTCGCATTTTTTTGTGTTTGACAGTTTGCCAAACACGCAAACGCAAACAGAGCAGGAAAACTACCAAACTGTCAAAAAGTCTGTTTGTTTGTCGTAGTCTAATACGTCCTTCACAGATACGAAAAGTGGCTTCACGCGGTGCTTGTTTTGTAATATGTTTTGATGGAAAAATCAAATAATATGGATTTGCTTATTTGATTGCGACTGAAAATTACAAACGCATCAATAATTTTGAAAATTCTGATTTGCCTTATAATGCCCCGAATCTCGAAACGTAGAATCTTAATATTAACGTAGAACCTTAATATTAAGAGGACGAATTTACTGTTTTGCTCGAAATTAAGTAAGCCAGTGGGAAAACCTTAACAATTACCATTAAATTGTTTGGCAAAACAATTTAGAAATCAAAAATTTTAAAAAATTTAAAACCGAAAATCCGAAATTTTGTTAAAATTAAGAACTTAGAAAATTAAATTCGAAATTTATAAATTTTAAAATGCAAATATATAAAAAATATGTAATTGAAAATAACAACATTCAAAACATAAAAAATTCAGAAAACCCAATATCAAAAAAAAATCTAAAGTTTTGCAATTAAATATTTAAAATATTAAAAAAACAAAAAAAAACAAAAAATATAAGATTAAAACAAGTGAAAATTCTTCAATTTTGTAATAATAAATGCGTTTTTCTCAGCTTGCTGTTTTTTGCATATGGGACATTTATGCGAACATGGGCAGTATCCAGGTTTTTAAGCGAAGATGGCGTTTGAATGCTGAACGCCCGAAATGTCAAAATCACGCAGTGGTACCAACATTACGAAAAAAAAAGTGTGCCATGGCATGACCGCCACATTTTTTTTTCTAATGTTGGTGCTACTGCGCGATTTTGACGTTTCGGACGTTCTCCATTCGAACGCCATCTTCGCTTAAAAACCTGGATAGGACCTTCAAAGAAAACCCCTAGATATGAAACACATTCGCTTATAGAATCGTTTCAAAACAAATTCTAGATAGTTATATAATTTGAAAATATGATGAAATAAAAAAAGTAATTAATTTAAGATTTTGAGAATTTAAGAATGTAAGAATTTAAAAAATTAGGAATTAAGAATTTCAGAATGTAGGAATTTGAGAATTTAAGGATTCTTGAATTCTGGAACTTACGCATTTTATAATTTAAAATTCAAGAATTTAAGAATAAAAAAAGCAAAGCAATCCACTTTAACGACCCTCGGGTCTGTTGTGGTCTCTGTTGCAAGTTTCTGCTCATTTCTAAACGTCCGAAGGTTATGTGTGGTGAGTCACTCAAAACCTCTTTTACGCTAATGGACCGACGTTTTACTTCCCCATCCGATAGAAGGCGTGATCAGGCAAATCTCGTCTCGAAAAATTCCACTAGTAAACTGCCGTTCTACGCATAACTTTTTCAAAATTATGGTTTATTTTAAGCTTTTATATACTATTTTTTTTGTTTTTATTTTTTGTTTTAATAAAAAGAAACTTATGATTTATCAATATTTTGATCCTCACTTTAGTAAACAAATAATTTGTTCAAAATATTTTATAACTAAAACAATTTCACACGTTTCAATGTGAGTGAAACTAGTAAATATCGTCAAAACTTTCATCAAACTTTTTTAGAAATATATAAAAAAAAACGTTCAAGTTTGACTTAGGTAGAATTCTGTAATAGTTGCAAAAATAAAAGTATTCGTTATTAATTTGCAAGACAAAATGTGGAAATCGGAGGATCAAGTTTGCAGCAAATATTTTACAAAGCTTTCGTCGATCAACCCACCCCTCCACCATTATTAAAAAAATGGCTCGAAAAACCAGGAGCAAAAATATATTTTCAAAAAACTTAAAAAAATGAAATTTAAGTGCATTCAGCTGAAATTAATTAAATATGCATTCCTTTGCATTTAAAATCATTTGAGCATGTTTGGGTTTATTAAAATTAATTTGAATTTTAGTGAATTTTCGATGAAATAAATAAATTTTGTTTCGCTTTCTTTTTTTTAAATGATGATTGCAGGTTAACTATACGGAAGCTTAAAACATTTTCTAAAAGTTTTTTTTTCATTGAAATGTTGTAATTCTGGATCTCAACGATTTTTCATTAGCCACACTCAACTTATAGATGAATTGTTCAACATGTAATGTCACCACCATTTTCGAAATATAAAAACAAAACTTTTTTTTTTTTTTTTAACACAAGTACATAAACTTTGAAAAATATTTGCAACGGGGTAACAGAAATGTAATCTTTTACATTAAAATAACGTAATTTTTTTTTCAACAACTTTTTTTTGTAAATTTGGCCCGCAAGCCCATTTGAGCTTCAAATTTGGCCCGGCCTCCAAAAACTTTGAGCACCCCTGCCCTAAAGGCAAAAAAAATATGGGTCTTTATATTATGTTGGCCAAGGAACCCAGGAAGTTGGAATTGCTGTATACATGAAGCCAGCGATTTTGTGAAGAAAAATCCTAAAATATCATAAGTATTTCATACAGTATTAAGATGCACCAAGTACAATGTCGGGAAAGAACCCTTCTTTCGTGGTGCCAAATATCAGACAAGCAATTTTTTTTCTATTTTATGTTCTCGGAAAAATACACCGTGTTACATCTTTTTTTTTATCTGCGATCAACGAGTGGCAAATCAAGCCCAAATCTTTGCACTACATTGCATTGATCGGAAAATTGGTTTGAAATAACACCACTTACCACTAGAAGAGCTCTGCTTGGAGTGCGAATGTTGCGAGTGCGACGCCGACGAGGACCGGTGATGACTAGACGAGGACGACGAACCAGCGTCGTCGATGCCCCGCGGAATGGACGACGATGATGCCGACGACGGACCGGCCGCCGAGCTGCTGCTAGCACTTCTCCGGCCCTGATCATCCTGTTGTTGCGGACAACATGAACATGAGCAATACGAACGAGGGGTGTGGGTTGTGGGAGAAAACGGAACGGAAAACCTACCGATTGAGACGCGTCCGCCCGGATCGATTTCATCTTGCTCTTTAACCGCGTCGGGCAGCGGTCAAAGATGTGCAGGAACTCCTCCGTCAGCTGCTTCAGCAGGTCCAGCGTGACGGTTTTGTCCACATAGTGAAACCAGTGGCGGCCCTCGTTCGATTGTGGAATCTGAGAGCGATCGACAGCGGGGTGCCGCGGATACACGGAAACGAAAACAAATGCAATTGTGTAAACATAACGAATGTGTCCATTTATTTCGAAAATACAACAGGTGTACAGAGAGATCGATCGAATAATACTTTGAAGATTTGTGTTTTTAAAAAAGAGAGAAACGGTTACTAACCTCCCAACGGGACCATTTACACGCTAAGTGTATGCAGAAACAAGCCACTACGGTTGGTTTGTATTGTAGACACATCGTGGTCAGATGTAAACTGTAACGAATGTACAACATTCGGAATTGAGCAAAATGTGGTACCAAATAAAATCAACAAAAAAGAATCTAACAAATATCTACGAGAGAGAAAACAAAACAAAACAGGTCTTCCGTTCCCTCACCTATTGGACGCCATAAAGTAGGAAGTCTGAGCCAAATCCTTGGAAGCTGCGGAAACAAAGAAAAAATCTTGTAAAAGTGCTGCCCAGCTCCAAAACACAAAACCGCACATTACCTTTGACCAGGTGGCACGTCTTGACGACGTGCGTGTGCGGGTGGTCGATGGCCACGTCGAAGCCGAGCGTCTGCAGCAGCACGTTCTCGTTGAACACCAGATCCTGGGCCTGCTCGGCGTAGCTCTCTTTGAGCGGATCGGGCGCCTCGAGCTGCAGGCAGATGTGCACCACCTTGATGATGTGCTCGAGCTTGCGCGGCTGCTCCTCGACCTGGGAAAGTGGGATTTTTGAGAAATTTTGAACAGGGACTCAACGAGCCGGAGTCGGCCCTACCTTGGCCGCTAGGAAAAGTGCCGCCGCGGCGATGCTGTTCCGGTGGAACTGCGTGAAGGAATGGAACGCGTAGAACCGGTGCATGTACACGATCGCGGTGTTGATGCAGAGCTGGGATCTGTAAAAGGGAAAACGGGGAAAAGAATACGATTAGTTTTTGGAATTATGGATCATCGGGGGGAAGGATGAGACACTTTTGGGTTTCTCCTTTATGGCCTGAAGGGGTTAGCACAACATCCTCCTCTTTTTAAGGGAACATGGTATGGAAATTTTGTTACGTAATGAGAGAACGCTCCCTAACCACCCTAAAGTTTCACCCTTCTTGAGAGAATTCCGTATTAAATTTTCAATAGGGCAGATCCGTAGACGTAAAAAGCACTAATCCCTCTCTTACTAAACGTGAACTGTCACTAGATCAAATGGGATACACTGTTTGTTTACACCAAACGATTCGCCCTATTGAAAAGTTAATACGGAATTGGAAAAATCCCAATTAAACTGCGATATCTATGGAAGCACAAATCGTGAAAGATTGACCCAGGGCAAAGGATGCCAGATGCACAGATTTATCTGGGTTTCATAGACATTTCGAGCCAAACATTTCATTAAGCATACACAGAAAAAAATAATGTAAATTTGGAAGCTTTAATTTTGGAAGGTTGAATATTACCTCTTTTATGATGTAATATTACCTCAATTTAGACTGAAAAAGTGACATTACACCAGAAAAGTGGTAAAATTACACATTTCCAGAGGTAAAATTACACCTTTTTTCTGACATAAAAGATGTACCCCTTCCCAGATGTAATATTACCATGATTTTTTTTTCTGTGTAAGCATAGGTGCCCACCCACAGTTGCTACTCCGTTATTGACCAGGACCTCCAGAAGTTACATCCACGAGCCGTGGAAGATGAGTGGGCGCTATCTTTCCTCGCTTCGCAACTTCTCAAAGGCCCCTATCATGCTGTTCAATACCGGCGCCGGCCATGACCAGTGGTAGGGTCACGGGGAAGTGGATGGGAATGTTAGTCCGATACTTGAGTGATAGAGACCAAACATTTCATTAGGGCACAAAACCAAAAACCGCGATTCGAGAAAATCGCTTGCAAAAAGTGGACAACTTGTTTCAATTCCTATTTAAAAAGAAAGCTTGACTGGTGGTATTTTTACTGATGATACGATAGAACACATCATTATCCTCAGCTCTGCTCAAATGCTTCTTAGTTTTTGAAGATTCTGAATTCGACTAAATAATAGCAGGATTACTCGAAATGTTCATTTTCTAGTTAAAAGAAGGTTTGCAATTGAATATTCCAGCCGTTTCTCACCCACGTGGTAGCTGCCTGACGGATGGCGTCGCGGTGTTCATCGAGCTTTCATAGCATGCTAAGGAAAATTTGATGCTTTTTGAGAGAAAACCGTTGATTCCGGAGACATCGGATTGTTTGCCGATGCGCCAGGTCTAGGGACAACGAATCCATATGCTCTCTTCGGGAAAAGTGTTCTCCAGACCATTCCCCATAGGCCTGACCATACCAGAAGTTGGCGCGTGATTTCCCCAGACCTGTAGGAGCGTTTGAACAAAAAGTTAAAATTTCCCATAGTAATTCCCATGTAAACTTTAACCCTGATGCGCGCAGCCAGTTTACAACCAAATGAGCTGATATTTGGCATGAAAGTCCCTATGGGCATGCCCTACAAGGGGAACCATACTAAAACTTGATCCAAGAACTTTTTGAAAAACGTACCCACCCTATTGAATAGTGTAGATAAGGTATGTGAAAAATAAAAAATCTTCAAAAGTGTACTGAACAGCAACCGCGGGACCTTAATTAATATTGTTTTTTATGAAGTTTTTATCTGCAGAAAACCTTGGTGAAAAGTAAACCAAACTTTTTTTTTTTTGAAGTGAATAAGTGTTAAGAATGTATGAAAAGTTCCCTTTATAACACAAACAGTTCCTCAAGTACGAGAAACTAACGAAAAATAAAAGGGCACATTTGAAATTTTTTTTTGGTTTGCGGTGAACATGGTTATGTGCCCTTTTGTGTTTTTGATTTTTTCAATAGGAAATTTTGTTTGTTTGTTATCAATCTGATTCTTGGAGGGCATGTAGGGAGTGTACTAATGAATGGAATAGTGAAATAATCCCGAATGTTTACGTTTTGGTTTTGTGCCCTAATGAAATGTTTGGCTCGATTTGAGCTTGTGCAAGACATTTTTTGAGGTGCACAGACTTTTAAAAATCCTAATCAAATTAATATGTTGCAAAAATAGCAACCGAAACTTATTTCGTTAGTCTTCAAATGCTTTAACCCTTTCAGGCCTGATTTTTCAAAAAAAAAAAATTGGTGATGGGAAAATTATTCTTTTGACTATACGAAAATTATAGGCTAGTTTTGGAAATTTCGATATTTGGGTCATATATGACCCATCAGGCCTGAAAGGGTTGAAACGCAATTTCTGATAAATTTACAAGACTGTAAATTGATATTTTTGAACTTAAGACAAATGCATAGACAAACACAGGCATTTTAATAAACCAAGTGGCATCCCTGCCCAGGACCAAGTCCAGGACTCATTTTTAAAATTCAACATCTAGTGAACTAAAAAAAAACATTTACCAAAACTAATTTTTTTTTAAACCAAAATGTGTGTTGTTATATATTTTCAATATAACTCTCACAAGTACCTATACATGCCTTGTTATCTCTAGCTTATAACTCATAAGGATCAACTCGGATCTTCAAGCACCCTTCGAAAAAGTTACGAACATGGAGTTTCCTTTACCGCCATTCTACGCATAACTACCCCATTTCAATTTTAGCTCGACATATACTTTTAGAAAAACACATGAAATCTGTGTGAGATTTTCAAGTACAATTTTATGACAAACAACCTTATCGAATACCGCAAAAAGATCCGACTTAACCCTACCGCGTTATTGGCGATTAAAAGAAGACGATCTATAGCGACCCTTAAACATTAATCAATTTGGCTCAAAATGTACACATTTACTTACGTAAACACTTTTTTGGAATTCAGGGCAAAGGGGAGGTTATACATTTCGAGTTTTGTGAAGAAGTTACCTGTTGGCTCGGAATTTGCAAAATAGTTCCAGCTGTCAAAATGCTTGTCCGCCCTTTTCAAATGGTGTGTGTGTGTGTGTGTGTGTGTGTGTGTGTGTGTGTGTGTGTGTGTGTGTGTGTGTGTGTGGATTAATCCAATACCCGCTAACCGGTAGCGAAATTATGGGAAAGTATAATTTGTATCAGACTTTGTATATGTCGGATGCTGATACAGCTTTATCTCAGTCCCGGGTATTAGGTGGTGATAGCCACGGTGGGTAAGAAGGGGATTATTATGCAACTTGCATGCACCTCGGAAATTCTTTCTGGAGGTTGTTGGGGGGACTATTCTGAGTCAGAAAAAACGATTCCCAAAATATTCTGTCGGTGAAAACTGATTTTATCTCGATTTGAAGTTGAAAAACCTAATATATCACCTAAAACCTCAAAAATACGTCTAAAATCTCGGTCTAAATCTGGACAAAGATGTACATTTTCATCAAGATATCAATTCTTAGTTCCCAAAATATATTCCTGACATAGTACACCTTAAATCGACCCATTACTTGAGTCCCAGCGTCATCAGGAGGTGTAAAATAGTGTTATTTCTTAAAACATATTTTCAAATTGCTCTGGTAAATAAACTGTCATGTCTGCATTCAAAAACTAATGTTTTAGCATTGTAGCAAACAAAATGAAGAAAAATTTTGCAGAAAAAAGTATTAAGTTTTATCCATTTTCAGTAAAGTTATGTCTATTTTAGTGGGAAAATTGCTGCCAATTTTTAAAATTCTTCGATATTTAACTCATTCCTGTTATCAACAGCTACTATGATCATACTCAGTAGGATGTAACAAAAATTCCATTTTGGCGGTCATTCAGGGGTTGGTTACGGTGAGCATAATGAGCTCATATCCCAAATATAAGCTTGTTTGAACTTAACAGAAGCTGGCGCTTTGAATTTGAATTTTTAATGGGATTTAACTGTAAAAACGTTGTTTTCAAAAATGTAGGTTTTTTAGTCACTTTGGTCACTAAAGCGTTTATTTTCAACATCAGTGGCGTGTAGGACAGATCCTTGCGTATATTTTGGTATATTTTACATTGAATTGAAGCACTCTGCAGCTCTGTACAGGCCTTCAAAGTTCTTTTAGAAAAAAAAAAACGCCTCAGCAGAAAATATAGGCTTCGCGCCATTTCATTTTTCTCAAAATTTCAATTTTATATATACCAAAACATACGCGAGGATCTGTCCTACACGCCAATGATGTTGAAAATAAACGCTTTAGTGGCCAAAGTGACTAAAAAATCTACATTTTTGAAAACAACGTTTTTACAGTTAAATCCCATTAAAAATTCAAATTCAAAGCGCCAGCTTCTGTTAAGTTCAAACAAGCTCATATTTGGGATTTGAGCTCATTTTGCCCACCGTAACCAGCCCCTGAATGACCGCCAAAATGCAATTTTTGTTACATCCTACTGAGTATGATCATAGTAGCTGTTTATAACAGGAATGAGTTAAATATCGAAGAATTTTAAAAATTGGCAGCAATTTTCCCACTAAAATAGACATAACTTTACTGAAAATGGATAAAACTTCATACTTTTTTCTGCAAAATTGTTCTTCATTTTGTTTGCTACAATGCTAAAACATTAGTTTTTGAATGCAGACATGACAGTTTATTTACCAGAGCAATTTGAAAATATGTTTTAAGAAATAACACTATTTTACACCTCCTGATGACGCTGGGACTCAAGTAATGGATCAATTTAAGGTGTACTATGTCAGGAATATATTTTGGGAACTAAGAATTGATATCTTGATGAAAATGTACATCTTTGTCCAGATTTAGACCGAGATTTTAGACGTATTTTTGAGGTTTTAGGTGATATATTAGGTTTTTCAACTTCAAATCGAGATAAAATCAGTTTTCACCGACAGAATATTTTGGGAATCGTTTTTTCTGACTCAGAATAGTCCCCCCAACAACCTCCAGAAAGAATTTCCGAGGTGCATGCAAGTTGCATAATAATCCCCTTCTTACCCACCGTGATAGCCCACGCGCTGCTTCCAACGACCCATTTCAGGGTGACAGAGCTCCTTGCGGTCCAATTCCGAGGTCGCTGGGCAAGTGTTCGGCCCCACCTAAACATAGAAACGAGCATCTGAAGGATCCTCGATCTATATTTAGACTTTCAATCCCTTCGAGCAAATCAGGGATCAGCGCGTATTTAATATGAGAAGAAGACATCTAGAGTTGTTTTTGGATAGGTCCTATAAACATATGAAAGACAATAGTTAATAAGACCTTTTAAAAAAAACTCTAGACATCATGTTTCCCAACCTTCAGATGGCCGACTGGTTAGAGTCCCAGAACATCAAATCCAAAGGTGTGAGTTCGAATCCCACCTGATTAATTTCCGTTTTTGTTCATATGTATTCAAAGTTAAAATTCCTGGATCCAAATTTCAAAGGTACCGACCGGGATTTGATCCCAGAACCTTCTGCTTGTGAGGCAGAAGCCGTAACCATTAAGCCACAGAGCCGGTTCTTGTCCGCCCTTTTCAAGTGTTGCTCCAGAAAAAGCACTTAAGTGCTAATAACTTTTGATAGGGTTGTCAGATCTTTGATGTTTTAGGTTCTTTCAATTATCTATTTAAAAACGGGTCGCATGGACCCGGATATTATTTTTATTCAAATATCTGAGATTCGGCTTCCAAAAAGTATACAAATAACTAAGTGCTAATAACATTTGATATGACTGTCTGATATACAATGTTTTGGGCTCGTTGGAAAGGTCCTTTCAAAACATTTCAAAATGTATAACTAGACGGATTTTCTTACAAAACCACCCTTTTTACAATCTTCTGAAATGTAGTCAAGATCGTTTTTTTAGCATAACTTTGAGCATGAGCATGAGTATGAGAGACCACCCATGGTTGTCCTTCTCCTTTGCTGAACAGGACCGTAATATCCTATCAATACAACCGGTCATACGCTTAAGGGTGCACAGCAACGAAGGAAGTTGTTGTCTTCTTATTCCAAAATTGTCAAACTTACGAACCCAATCCTGCAATAACGGGATTGTAAAATTAATCAAACTTTGTTGTGAATTGCTTTGTGGACAGTACTTCAGGGGATGAATAAAAACATATTTCGATAGTACCCGTAGTTTTGAAGATACTAAAATGTCTGTAACAAAAATCTGGGTGCAAAAGCTCTGGTTGATGTGCACCGTTAAACGATCTAATGGTGTTTCCCTTATCAACAGCATGTATGAATGCGTTGAAAAGATAAAACATCAAGATCATTAAAACTAGATCTGAAGCAAATAGGTAACAGTCATTGGCCACCAACGGCGCCCGCCATGTCAGTTTGTAGATCTCGGGGGGATTGGGACGGGAATGTTAGTTAGCACAGGTTGCTACAAAGGGTGGGTTCTATACGATATCCACACCCCCACGTGTGCCGGAAAACTACTTCTACTTGGGATTTTGTTAGTGGGAAAGGGTAATGGCCAGAATTCATCATAAAGGATGATGATGCGACCCAATAATCAATAAATTTTGTTTAATGATGTGATGTATTATGCATTCTCAAGGCAAACAGTCGGAGGATGCGGATGAGATTATTCCCGGTTATTTGGTGTTGAGTTTAGCATAAATGATTCAATCTTAGACAGCCGGCTGTGGAAAGATAGAACCAAATAAAATGCGAAAACGCGAAACCGCTCGAACCGAAAAACACACACAATCGGGGGGGAAACAAAGACGGAAACGGCAACGAAAATCCGGCTTGTTTACCGCGACGCGAACCGTTCAAATTCTCCAAAGCAACTCCGTTTTTTTTAGCATAACTTTTGAAGTACTTAACTAAACTTGCTGATTTGGGACTTATGGGACCCCAAGACGGATCGAATGAGACCAAAACAGTCAAAATCCGTAAAGTCGATTCGGAGATAATCGAATGACAATTTTTTGCTCAGAACATGATTCTGAGTCGATATGTATACCTGATGGTGGGTCTAGGTGGTCAAATTATTTTTCGAGTGATTTTATAGCCTTTCCTCAGTAAGGTGAGGAAGGTTAAAATCAGGTGAAATTTGCCTGAAAATGGTAAAATTTTAACTTTTCTGAAAATCGCCATATAAAATCCAGGTTTCGTGCTAACTGTTTTGAAAGCTGGTAAATCGCGTGTTACCTTATCTAATCTATATGCTTTGTCCCTGATGACCATTTATTAGGAGAAGTAAAAAGGATAAAACAAATTGCAGGTTGATTTTTCAAAGTGCGTTGAAACCAATAGTTTTGTGACAAATAAATTAAAAGCGAGTTGATTGATTGTAATGTGGTCAATAATCTAGTTATAGCATCATTTTTACTATATTTTAGTAAAGAGTGGACTTGAGAACCATACAGGAAAATTATTGAAGGAAGTTATATTAAACAAAAACGTTACTTAATCCACCCTTAGGTGGTTGGTGCCTTCCTCACATTTAGAGGGTAATGCTATCCAAAAAAAGATACAAAAGGGTGGACATTTCAGTGTTCTATCAACTTCTATTCATACCATCAGATTGGGTAGTCAGATCTTCTTAATTCAGGGCACTTATGTGCTTATAACTTTTGATAGGGTTGTCAGATCTTCAATTTTTTGACTCGTTGAAAAGGTTTTGAATACCTTTCTAAAAATGTATAACATGACGGGGTTTCTTACAAAAACCACCCTTTTTACAATCTTCCGGACTTTTGTTAAAATCGTTTTTTTAGCATAACTTTTGAAGTACTTAACTAAATTTTATAATTTTCAATAGCGACCGAGATGGATCGACTGAGACCAACACGGTCCAAATCGGTTCAGCGAGATAATCCAGTGCATTTTTTTTATCAACATCCCACACACACACACACACACACACACACACACACACACACACACACACACACACACACACAGACATTTGCTCAGAATTTGATTCTGAGTCGATATGCATACATGAAGGTGGGTCTAGGAAATCAAATTAAGAATTTCGTTTTTCGAGTGATTTTCAGTAAGGCGAGGAAGGCAAAAAACGTTACTTAATCCATATTAAGGTGGTTGGTGCCTTCCTCAAATTTAAAGTGCTTTCCAAAATAGACACAAAAGGGCAGACCTTTCAGTGTTCTATCAATTTGAATTATTATTCATACCATCAGATTGGGTAGTTAGATCTTCATAATTCAGGGCACTTATGTGCTTACAACTTTTGAAAGAGTTGTCAGATCTCCAATCTTTTGAACTCGTTGGAAAGGTCTTTTGATAACCTATCTAACGACAGGTCGCATGATAGATCCGGACAACGTTTTCATCGAAATTTTTGAGATCCGGTCTCCGAAAAGTGCATAAATAACACTTAAGTGCTTATAACTTTTAATAAGGTTGTCAAATCTTCATTTTTTTAACTCATTGGAAAGGTCTTTTCAATAACTTTCTAAAAATGTATAACATACTGGGTTTTCTTACAAAAATCACCCTTTTTAAAATCTTCCGGAATTTTGTTAAAATCGTTTTTTTTTAGCATAACTTTTGAAGTACATAAGTAAACTTCATAATTTTCAATAGCGACTTATGGGACGTATCGAATGAGACCAAAACAGACAAAATCGGTTGAGCCAGTGCCGAGATAACCCAGTGCAAATTTTTTGATCAACATCCCACCACACACACAGACATTTGCTCAGAATTTGATTCTGAGTCGATATGTATACGTGAAGGTGGGTCTAGAAGATCAAAAAAGGAAGTTCATTTTTCGAGTGATTTTATAGCCTTTCCTCAGTGAGGTGAGGAAGGCAAAAAAGTTTCTTATCTTCCTGGTGGTGAAGAAGTTGCGAAACTCCAACTTCCTTACATTTGACCCTTCAGAGAAGGTCCCAGTGGAGATCGTCCGGGGCGGTCCCGATATCCGACCTGGATTGAAACCTGGCGGGCGTCAAAGTTAAGCCTCGAGTGATAAAGGTGCTCTGGAAAAATCAACTAAATCGAAGCTATCCGGTGCAGCCTTGCGCGGATAAACCAGCTGGGGGAAAACGCCCAGCAGCTCAAAGCGCGGGTCAAATGCGCTAACCGTGGTGGAAACCACACGGCGGATTTCCGTGGCAGGACAAGAAGCCGCTTCTGGGAGCGGTACTCCACCGGAACAAGCTGATGTTACCGCTTCACGCTTTCTCTGAGTGAGCTTATAATAAAGATTATCTATAACGGAAGTTTTTCGACGTCAAAAGACAAAAACAAACTGTGATTTAGTTTAAGCTTTTCTATTTCTATCCTTTTCCTTAGAAATTTCGAACAAAATTTGATTTGTTTCAAAGAAAAATTAAAAGAAATTTCGGGGTTCGCAATGGCTGCAAACTAATCAGAGAATAATTTTCTGCCTTCTTTAAACGATTTCAAAGTTTACAGCTTTAAAAAAAGCAATCCAATTCCGATGAAGACCTCCCAAGAAAATTTTAGCACCATCAGCATTCCATAATCGCATTCCGTTTCGTTCCCCTCCGTCCGTGCAACCTGATTCCCTACGTCGCCATATTAGCACACCAAGAACCACACAATAACGTTGTGAAATCAACAAAGCCAACATTTTTTTTTCTTTTTGCTTACACTTGCAACCGCTGGCCCATGTCCTGGATGAGGTTGGCCGCCCGCTGCCGGTACATCAGCTCCTGGTCCGCGTCCATCCCGCACCGTCGGCTGGGCGAGTTGGCCAGCTGTTCCGACGTAAAGTACCACTTGGAATCGTCCCGGGCGAGGCTGGTCGTTTGGCTTCTGCCCTCGGCCGCGGCCAGCGCTCCGGGCCCCAGCGTCGGTGGGCCGGATGAGCCGCTGTTGCTGCTGCTGCCGCTCGGGCCTGCCGCCGCACCGGACGACATTCCGAACACGGTTTCTTCGTCGACACGCGGGGTGGGAAATACGCGAAAATATTGATTTTACTCAACACTTTTCACACGGGACTTTTTTTTCCTTTATTTTGAACTTTTCCGCTTCTACTCCGTCAAAAACATTCTGTTTTTCCTCCTGCCGTTTTTTTTTTCCTGCAGGACTTGCTTTGACAGCTTCTCCCGTTCGGCGCGACGATTCGTGTGCGATAGGTAGAGGTGTAAATAACTGTACACACACACAAGCGCGCGAGGCACCTTCTCCTTCACGCACACACCCACAAAACGAAACCGAACCAAAGCAGGCGGATTTTTTTTTCTCAGCCGCTGCTGCTGGTTCACGATTTTCCCAATATGGCCGACCACAGTCCACAGTGAGTTGTTGTTGGCTGCGGAAGTGGTTCCGGGATCGGGACGGATTTTCGACCGCTCACCGAACCGTAAGTACGCCACAAAGGGTCGGATTCGCTGCCGGAGCGTCCGGCCGTTCCACAACGACCAAATTTATCCCTCGCAGGGCGGTGCTCAGTGCCGCAAACGCGAGCTGCAAAAAAGTTTCATCATTCGTCGAAAATTCCCCAAGACGCCATTAAACGCGCGCGCCGTGTGTGCCTGTGTACGTGCGTGCGTGCGTGTGCGTCGACGTCTGACTTTCACCTCCTGCTTTTTTTTTTCGCTTGCGCGCTGGCACTTCTGCTAGGAAGAGAGCAGGAAAGAATCGAATTTTGTGGCCCTCGCACCGCGTTCCGCCCAACTGTAGAGTGCCCGAACGGTGCCCCCGCACGGTTCCGACCGACCGGAAATGGTTTCACACCCCGAGCAGCGGTTTCACGCGTCGAAAATTGAACTTCACTGCGGGCGCGAGCACGGTTTGCCTTTCGATCCGATCCGTAATGGCCGCTGCTGTCTGTTTTTCCGTCGTTTCGCGTGTGACGTAGCGCGAGCTGTCACGGCTGACAGCTGTCAAGCATGGGGTGTGTACTAAAATGTGGCTGCGTACGGGCACCGAAGGGAAGTGGGATGACGTGGGACTATGTTAGGAATGAATATTGAAGTTAAAAAAAATGCACTGTAACTGAAAATCGCACTTGGCTGAACTTGTTTTCGCACTTTTTCATACGATTTTTCAGTTCGACTACGATTACACAAAAAAGTGTAATCGTAGTTGAACTGTATGGTAGTCTGACCCAGTCACGAAATATTCTAGCAGTGCTAGTTCTGTCAGAATCCTGCTAGAACGATTCCACATTTCCAGAGTTTTTTTTTTTTTTTTTGAAAAGGACCAATAAACTATTGTCTTTTATATGTTTATAGGACCTAATACAAAAAAACTCTAGATTTCTGCTAGTCTGATGTAAAGCCTGATCTAGGGGAAATATACCCATTTTAAGCCTAATAAGAGGTCGTGTTTGAATGATGTTGGATAATCTGGAGTGTTGAAATTCACTAAAACCAAGTACACCAACGAGTAGAGCAACTTTTTGTGAACATTTCTGTTTATTTTCACTTTTATTAAAAGTTATGCTATTCCTTTTACAAAAAAACGAAGTTGACTTTATAGCTGTCAGCCACCATTGCTAGTACCAACCACTAGTGTCTTCCTTTTTATCTACAAGGACTTCGCCGCGATTCTATGACAATTTCCGGAATTCCATTTCCCGGAATGGACGTTTTCCGGAATGGACATTATCCGGAATGGACATTTTCCGGAATGGACGTTATCCGGAATGGACATAATCTGGAATGGACGTTATCCGGAATGAAATTTCCCGGAATGGACGTTTCCCGGAATGGACATTTCCCGGAAAAATGAGTTTTTTTATATTACCTGATTTGACAATGAATGGAATCTTGCCTACTCGCTTACTTGTGGTTAAGAATTATTAAGTTTGACTTGAGTAGATATTAGACAAACACTAGATGTTTTTAACATTCTTTCAATGTGATGTTATGTAAGAATTTTCCCTTCTTTTGTTAATCAGTTGACTTCTGTGACTAAATTCTACCAAATTTTTTATAAGGCAGAATGTTTATTTTCAAAGATGGGAAAATCTCAAGAAAATTAAAAGCTTTTCAGAAAATCAATGTATAATGCGTACTTTCTTGAGATTTTCCCTTCTTTAAAAATACACGATCCTTCATCAAAGTAATGGGATTTTATATAAGAGCTTTCCCTTCTTTTGTTGATTCTACTAAATTTTACCTAGTTTTTCGTTAAAGAACTTTGAACTATACAGAAGAATGTTTATTTTCAAAGAAGGGAAAATCTCTAGAAAATAAAAAGCTTCCAGAAGATCAAAGTATAATGTGTATTTTCTTGAGATTTTACCTTCTTTAAAAATACACAGAATTTTCTCTCCACAGAATTGTCCCTTCTTTTGTTGATTCTACTAAATTTTACCTAGTTTTTCGTTAAAGAACTCTGAACTATACAGAAGAATGTTTATTTCCAAAGAAGGGAAAACCTCTAGGAAATAGAAAGCTTTCAGAAGATCAAAATATAATGTGTATTTTCTTGAGGGTTTCCCAGCTTTGAACATGAACACTTTTTCATCAAAGTAATGGGATTTTATATAAGAATTTTCCCTTTTTTGTTAATTCTACTCAATTTTACCTAGTTTTTCGTTACAGAACTCTGCACTATAAAGAAGAATGTTTATTTTCAAAGAAGGGAAAACCTCTAGAAAATAAAATGCTTTCAGAAGATCAAAGTATAATGTGTATTTTCTTGAGGTTTTCCCTTCTTTGAAAATGAACACTCTTTCATCAATGTGATGGGTTTCGTGTAAGAGATTTCCCCGTTTTGTGTTAATCAGTTGACTTTTGTGACTATATTCTACCAAATTTTATTATAAAGCAGAATGTTTATTTTTAAAGTAGGGAAAACCTCAAGAAAGTACACGTTATACCTTGATTTTCTGAAAAGTTTTTTTTTTCTTGGGGTTTCCCTTTTTTGAAAATAATCATTGTGCTTTATAGTAAAATTTGGTAGAATTTAGTTACAATAGTCAACTGATTAACAAAAGAACGGAAAATTCTTACATAACATCACATTGAAAGAATGTTAAAAACATCTAGTGTTTGCCTAATACTCTAATATCTGTCGATCTACACTGTTACATCGCGTGGTGGTTAATAAAGTATTGGTTCAATAGTCAACGCTTGCTTTTATTGTTCGTGTCCGAACATTTCACTTTCTTTTTTATCATTCATGTTGTTGTCAAAATATCGAGTTCCTTAAATGTGACTAGGTCAAACCAATTCATTGTCACATCAGGTAATACAGTACATGTACGGTAACTGGGCTGAGAACGTAGCCCAGTCACCGAATGCTGCTCGCTAACTGGGCTGAACGAAAAATAACGAGGGGACCGACCGATCGATGCATAATATTTTACTAATGAAATATAAAAATAAAAGTTAATAAAATTTATTTACAATGCTGACTTTTCATATTTCTTTAATTGTGACTTGAAATTAAATAAAAGTTTGAAAAAAGTTTTTTATTTATTGAACATGATTTTTGCATCCATTAATCCCTCAGTCATTTCGGTTTGTTTTGGTTTATTGACGTTTATCTGCTTTTTAACTGGGTTACGGCCCAGTTATCGAGGGCCCAGTTAAAAAGCAGCCCAGTTAAAAAGCAGCCCAGTTAAACAACGGCCAGTTACCGAACAACTACAGTATAAAAAAACTCATTTTTCCGGGAAATGTCCATTCCGGGAAACGTCCATTCCGGGAAATTTCATTCCGGATAACGTCCATTCCGGATAATGTCCATTCCGGATAACGTCCATTCCGGATAACGTCCATTCCGGAAAACGTCCATTCCGGATAATGTCCATTCCGGGAAATGGAATTCCGGAAATTGTCATAGAATCCTTCGCCGATTCTATGACAATTTCCGGAATTCCATTTCCCGGAATGGACGTTTTCCGGAATGGACATTATCCGGAATGGACGTTTTCCGGAATGGACGTTATCCGGAATGGACAGTATCCGGAATGGACGTTATCCGGAATGAAATTTCCCGGAATGGACGTTTCCCGGAATGGACATTTCCCGAATTTTTTTTTTATATTACCTGATATGAGAATGAATGGAATCTTGCTACTCACTTACTTGTGGTTAAGAATTACTTAGTTTGTACTCCGTTGGTTTTGACAACAATATGAATATAAATACATGAATGATAAAAAGAAAGTGAAATGTTCGGACATGAACAATAGAAGCAAGTGTTGACTATTGAAACAATACTTTATCAACCACCACGAGATGTAACAATGTAGATCGATAGATATTAGATGTTTTTTACATTCTTTCAATTCTTTCATTTTTTTCCTTTCTTTTGTTAATCATTTGACTTATGTGACTAAATTCTACCATATTTTACTATAAAGCAGAATGATTATTTTCAAAGAAGGGAAAACCTCAAGAAAATAAAAAGCTTTTCAGAAAATCAATGTGTAATGTGTCCAGTCAAGAAAATAAATAGCTTGAGTGTATTTTTAAAGAATGAAAAACCTCAAGGAAAAATACATTATACATTGATTTTCTGAAAAGCTTTTTTTTTATCTTGAGATTTTCCCTTCTTTAAAAATACACGTTCTTTCATCAAAGTAATGGGATTTTATGTAAGAATTATCCCTTCTTTTGTTAATTCTACTAAATTTCAACTAGTTTTTGTTAAGGAACTCTGCACTATAAAGAAGAATGTGTTTTTTTTAAAGAAGGGAAATCCTCTAGAAAAAAAAGCTTTCAGAAAATCAATGCATAATGTATATTTTCTTGAGGTTTTCCCTTCTTTAAAAATACACGATCTTTAATCGATGTGATGGAATTTCGTGTAAGGGATTTCCCTTCTTGTGTTATTCAGTTGACTTTTGTGACTAAATTCTACCAAATTTTATTATAAAGCAGAATGTTTATTTTCAAAGAAGGGAAAACCTCTAGTAAATAAACAGCTTTTCAGAAAATCAATTTATAATGTGTACTTCCTTGAGGTTTTTCATTCTTTAAAAATACACTCAAGCTATAAATTTTCTTGGGGTTTTCCCTTCTTTGAAAATAATCACCCTGCTTTATAGTAAAATTTGGTAGAATTTGGTCACAATAGTGACCTGATTTACACAAGAAGGGAAATCTCTTACACGAAATTCCATCACATCGATTAAAGATCGTGTATTTTTAAAGAAGGGAAAACGTCACGAAAATATACATTATACATTGATTTTCTGAAAAGCTTTTCATGTCTGCCTGTGTGAATCAAACGGACCGCGCACTGGACTCACAATCGAGAGGTCACCGGTTCGAATCCCGAGGCAGACGCAAAATGTTGAAAAATAGGTTTTGGGCACCTATGCTTATGATTTTCTGAAAATCTTTTCATTTTTCTTCTTTGAAAATAAACATTCTGCTTTATAATAAAATTTGGTAGAATTTAGTCACAAAAGTCAACCGATTAACACAAGAAGGGAAATTCCTTACACGAAATTCCATCACATCGATTAAAGATCGTGTATTTTTAAAGAAGGGAAAACCTCAAGAAAATATACATTATGCATTGATTTTCTGAAAGCTTTTTTTTCTAGAGGATTTCCCTTCTTTAAAAAAACACATTCTTCTTTATAGTGCAGAGTTCCTTAACAAAAACTAGTTGAAATTTAGTAGAATTAACAAAAGAAGGGATAATTCTTACATAAAATCCCATTACTTTGATGAAAGAACGTGTATTTTTAAAGAAGGGAAAATCTCAAGATAAAAAAAAAGCTTTTCAGAAAATCAATGTATAATGTATTTTTCCTTGAGGTTTTTCATTCTTTAAAAATACACTCAAGCTATTTATTTTCTTGACTGGACACATTACACATTGATTTTCTGAAAAGCTTTTTATTTTCTTGAGGTTTTCCCTTCTTTGAAAATAATCATTCTGCTTTATAGTAAAATATGGTAGAATTTAGTCACATAAGTCAAATGATTAACAAAAGAAAGGAAAAAAATGAAAGAATTGAAAGAATGTAAAAAACATCTAATATCTATCGATCTACATTGTTACATCTCGTGGTGGTTGATAAAGTATTGTTTCAATAGTCAACACTTGCTTCTATTGTTCATGTCCGAACATTTCACTTTCTTTTTATCATTCATGTATTTATATTCATATTGTTGTCAAAACCAACGGAGTACAAACTAAAAAATTCTTAACCACAAGTAAGTGAGTAGGCAAGATTCCATTCATTCTCATATCAGGTAATATAAAAAAAAATTCCGGGAAATGTCCATTCCGGGAAACGTCCATTCCGGGAAATTTCATTCCGGATAACGTCCATTCCGGATACTGTCCATTCCGGATAACGTCCATTCCGGAAAACGTCCATTCCGGATAATGTCCATTCCGGAAAACGTCCATTCCGGGAAATGGAATTCCGGAAATTGTCATAGAATCATTTGAAATGATGAATATGAACGAAAAATCAAAGTCGCTCGAGGCGTGGTTCGATCCTCCGTCCTGTGGATTGGTAAGCAAAAATGCTAACCACTAGGCCATAAGGACTTGGTGAGCGTGGACTGGAATTAGGAATACTGTTACAGAGATCCCGCCCGTGTGGATCAATCGGACCGCGCACTGGACTCGCAATCCAGAGGTTGCCGGTTCGAATCCCACGGCGGGCGCTCTAAAATTCTTTGTGTAAATATGGGTATTCGGCGCCGTCGCTCCGTGCCATACTTTCATACACTTAGGAGCCCAGGGCGGCGAAGTCCTTGTAGATAAAAGGAAGACACTAGTGGTTGGTACTAGCAATGGTGGCCGACAGCTATAAAGTCAACTTCGTTTCGTTACAGAGAGCGAGTTGTGGCGCTATAACCACGGCAAATAGTGTCCAGGGCATTCGTGGAAATACAATGTCCCATCCCAGAGGGTCCCGGAGTACCAAACCTTCTTAGCATGGTGCTCCCAACGAATACAACCAAATCTCGGAGCGTATGGTGGTGTGTCCCCACGCTTCTTCCTCCCCAGTCGATTCAGAATTGTGTTGTTGTTCAAACACTCAGTGCTCAAACTCAACCCAATTAAGAGTCATCTCTGCGATACGGCTTTACGCAGTAGGCCTGGCCGCTTTAACGCTTGTGATGTTTCAATGCATTCTAATGCAATGGCGCACTACAAATGTTAATAAATGACAAGAAGAGTGCTAGGCGTCATCTAACCTAAGGCACTCTCCAGGATCCCTTCGAAAGATTGGCTGCGCTAGGGTCTGATTAGATTAGATTAGATTATAACTCAATTTTAGCCTTAGATTTAAAAAAAAAAATCTTAAATTAGAATTGTTGAAATTATTATGCTTTTTCAATATTAATATTTTTTAATGTTTAATACTTGCTTTTTGAATTTCTTGACTTTTTTTTGATAAGGTCCAATAAACAAATGTAAACATTGAGTGTATCCCGCTTACTCCGATGGACTTTGACATAAGGTGTGAAAGGGATACACTCAATGTTTACATTTGTTTATAGGACCTTATAAAAAAAAAGTCAAGATTTGTACATTTCTGAATCTTAATTTTTTAAATGCTGGAATTTTGAAATTTTAATATTTTCGAATTCTTGAATTTTGAAATTTAAGAATTTTATAATTCTTGAGTTTTGAAATTTTTAAAGTTTTGAATATTTGTATTTTCGTACCACATTTTTTTTATATTTGTATTTTGCATTTCAAAATTGCTGAATCTTTGAATTATTTAGAGTTATAATATTTTCGAATTCTTGAATTTTAAATTTTAGAATTCTATAATTCTTGAATTATTTTTTTTATTTTAATTCAATTCAATTGGGTACTAAAGCCCTATGTCAATTTTTATCTACAACGGTTAAAAACACAATTAAAAACCATTTCTCATCACTTTTTTTCATTTTAATGCAAATTTTTTTTTTTGACAAGACAACATTTTTTCGATGGATCAACTATGGTCCCCTTGGAACGAGCTGTCAAGTAGGAGCTTTTCTGTCAAGAAGGACCGCGAGGTTAATTTTTCAAAATTGATTTATAAATCCATTTTAAACTCTTTGTGGTCGTACAAAGGGTCATTGTACTCAGAAAAATAAGCTTTATCGCTGTAAACAATAATATAAGCAATCAAAGCTTCATTTTAGGACCCAATTAGTGTTTATTAGAATTTAACAGTTCTGCTCCAGGATGATACATTTGCAATTCAGAGATTTGGAGAACCTTTCAACTGAGATCAATTCATAAGCCTTTACAGGGAGGGTACATGTTACTAAGTTTAGATTTTGCTAGCTGCGTGCTCTTTTAGGGAAAATAAATTTTGAGAAAAAAAAACCCTAAATCTATGTTTTTATTTTAATAATTAGAAAGTTTTTGAATTTTTGAATATCTGTATTTTTAAAATCTTTATAAAAACTTAAATTACACAATTACTATTTTATTTCTGAAACTTCAACTTTTTGAATTTCTACATTTCTGAATCTTGAAAACATAAAATTTTTCGATGCGGCGTGGGAGTTTTGCTCAGTGTAGGTTGTCCATTTAACAAACGAGTACAGTTAAGACGATTCAAATAAGCACGCAGCCATAATTTTAGTACTAATAGTTTTCCGTGTCTCATTTTAGTACACCGTGAATTACGGCGGCGCGTTTGACGCGTCCCCGTCCTCTTTTGTCACCGCTGAATTGGAAAATGCGAGACAACAATCTGGTAAGAAAAAAAATGCTTTGTTGACGCGACATTCGCAGGTGGTAATTATGCTTTTCTTGCTTTACAGAAGAGCGGGAGCCCCAGGAAGATGAGCAGCCATCCTCGAGGCCAGCAGAGGACCCGACCATATCAGCAGAATACACCATCTGGCGGACATCGCAGCGGAACGACAACAACAACCGGAGTCCTGCAGAATCCCGTCGTAGATCAGGAGAAAGCCTTGCGGAATCAAATTCACATGGAGATCGAGAAGAAGTCCAAGGCTTGTTCGAACGCGTCGTACGAGTGTTCGCTGCCGCGGCTTGAAAATTTCAACTTTTGCAAGCGCCACATCCTGCAGGATGCGCGAGCGCCGTTCAAGCAGTGCGCGTTCTTTTTCGCCTCGAACGGGAAACGATGCCTGGAGCCGGCGCCCAAGTACGACAACAAGAAGGACTACGGCACGAACTATTGCTTCGAGCACAGCCGGTTGACGCAGCTGACCAAGACCAAGTCGACGATCGGGAAGTACACCCCGCTGGAGACGACGGAAACGTTGCTGCATCAGCTGGCGCATCACGTAAAGGTGGACAAGGCCAAACAGCAGCAGCACCATCACCACCAGCCGGCCAACTGTTCGGCGTTGAAGATCACCGTTCACGAGGACGACGAGGAGGGGGATGTGGACGTGGTGACGCCGTCGGTTGACCCTTACGGTAGGAGTTGCTTCAAATTGGCTCAATTCAACCAAATTTATCTTTATTTGATCTTTCAGTGGACATTGACGTCGGTGCCATTAACGATGCGGGTCGGGTTGTGCTGGATTATGCTTCGGACAGCAGCAGCGACGAGGAAGCGGTCACCGTCGGGAACACTTGGCGTGGCTACGAGATGGACAACTCGGACAACGAGAGTGTTGACTCGCAAACGGAGGACCTGCTGAAGCACGCCGGGATCTACACGGCCGAGGAGGCGACCATGATCACGAAAGAGAAGCTCATCCGGCTGCAGACGCTGTACATTGACCAGTTCCACCGGTTGCAGCACGTGCTGAAGGAGAAACGCCGCCGTTATTTGCACGATTTGCGCAGGGAACGTGAGCAGCATTGCAGCATTCACGACCAGGTGAAGGATTCGCCCAAGGAGCGTAAAATGTACGAAAAGTTGAAGGCGCTGAATCATTACCACCGGAAGCACGGCGTGGAGGCGATTCTGCACCGGAAGTATCTGGAGAAACGAGCCAAGGCCACGGAAGGGCTGCACCAGAAGGTGCCGTCCTATCCAAAGTGTGCATTTACCGAGGGTGGCGTCAAATGTGGCGAACGGACGCTGTCCTGCTGCAAATACTGCCGCAAGCACATCCTCGAGGACAAGAAGCAGGTCCTGTTCAAGGCGTGCGGCGTCGAGAAGAGCGGAGTCGTATGCCAGGAACCGTTGGCGAACCTGTTTGAAGATTCCACCTGCTACCTGCACGTGGAACTCCCCGCCCAGAAAACATTCACCAAGAAAAAGTACGAATCCGAGTCGGAGGGTGAAGACGACGGTCAGCTGACGCTCAAAAACGATCCGTTCGAAGAGGAAAGACGCGTTGGTGACACCATCAAATCGTCCCCGTCGCTGTCCACGTCGACGACGGTCACGGCCGTCGAAACGGACACGGAAATGGCCCAGGTTGGACCGCCGCTTGTCGAGAACAACATTACCATCGTGCACGACGAGGAACCGGGCAGTTTGGAGGACTCGCTGCCGGTGAGCGTGATTGCCAAGCCGGCAGCCAAAGATGCTCCCGTCAAGCCAGTGGACGTGAAGCCGGAGCAGTCACCTGCGGCGCCGTCAGCGACGGACAAGGGCAAATAAAACTTCCGTGTTTTTGGTCTCAATTTAATTGATGTTTATTGTATTTTCTTTCATTGTAATAGTTTTTCCTTAAATACAGTCGCAGACGAAAAAACAAACAAAAAACTCGAAACAAAAATAAGGAAAGTTTTTTTTTTGTTTTGGTTCGGAACTAAATCGCCTAGAGGTTGTAGAGAATAGTTTTAGGGGGTTTCGATTTGTGGTGTATAATTTTGTGGAATAAAATTGTCAGCCTAATCTCGATCACTGTGTTTGGTTATCTTCACATTTCACTAGAACAGTTTCCTCTTTATTTCACTTTTTCGGCGCGTGCGTGAGTGTGTTACGTTGGCGATTTTTTTTTTTTTTTTTTGCAGATGGTGCAGACAAACTAAGGAATAATGGGGCAAATATCACTTGGGTTGGGATTGTGCGTGTGGCATTATTTGTTTGAAAACAACAGATTTTTCAAGTTTGTGTAATCGATTAATTTGTTGCAAAATATTTGTTCAAGCCAAGGCTCCTGATTGCTCAAAATCAACCACTCCATTCGCGAGCACAAATAGCAGGCGACGCGATAATGCCCTGATGAATTCCTACCGTTTGTCACTTTCAATCCATTCGCTCCCGAACACTTTCTTTTCTACTCTCCTTCTCTCTCTGATCGGCTCAGTCTCCGAACGGCTCACGCAGGCCGAACGTCGTCGATCACTCTGAACTGAACACATTTTTTCTCTGATGCGCTGCGTTATACTCATTGATTTGGGTTGGCTAAATTCAATGTTATCAATTAAATTGTGCATTTATTTTGATTTCATAACATTATAGACACCATGCAAAGAAACTTCCACAAAGAAAAAATCAAATTGATGGCAAACTGAGGGCGTGAAGACAAAAAGACTGCCGCGCTGGCATTTTGTGATAGTGGATCTTCGCTGAGCATGTTAGTGGGTAAGTGTCGTCGAGCGGCGGAGTAGGCAAATATGTTCACGATGTATTTGTTCGCTGAGTGAACAGTTCGGGCCACTCGCTGGATGGATGCGAGTCTCATTCGCTCATGAATGCTAGCGGGTTGGAATAGGTCACGAATGGATAGACGATGAGTGAGTGGTTTCTATTCATTGAGCCGAAAATCAGGACCCTTGGTTCAAACATAGGTTTTGCTTTCAAGTTTCATTAAAAATGTGATTATTTTTTTTTTTGAAAAATGTCCTTTTCGAAATAAATAAAATAAATTCCCATATCAACATGTTTTGTCTTAATCCGACCCCGGTCCTAATCTGGTCTCGTCACCTTAAAGAACCTAATAAAAATAAGTAAAATTACAAAAAAACCTTCAACACATAAAGGATCAGCTTGGCTCTCCATCGAGTTCCATATCATTGATATTGAGTTCGATTTCATCTTTCAAAAAGCGTTGTTAAATTAAATTATTAAATTAAATTTTAATATGGTGATGATGATTATTAGCTAAGTTGGAAGTTAAAACTCAAGTTTCTTTCAAAAATTGCCCAGATCAGGCCGATAAATCGAGGACCAGAGTTCGCGAAAACTTTTTGCGGTGCTGTACATCGGAATTTGACAAAAATTCAAAATATTTTCAATGAAAATGTAAATTCCAATTTTTTTTTTTTTTTTTTGAAAAAAGTCAATTAGCTTTTGTGTTTTGTATGTTTATAGGACCTAATCAAAAAAGTCTAAAATTGTTTAACGTTTATTAGAATTGTGATGCCATTGAAATTTTGAAGTTTTATGAAAAAAAGTGTTTCCCCCCTGATTTTTCGAGCCAATTTTGAAGAGGGGGCGACATAAACTTTGGAAAATATTTGCAACGGCATTAGCAAAAAAATAAATAAATGTTCTCCAAATCTCTGAATTGCAAATGTAACATCCTCGAGCAGAACTGTTAAATTCTAATAAACACTAATTGAATTGAATTGAATGTTCTACCACTTCAGCAGGATTCTGGCAGAACCAGACCTGCTAGAATATTCCGTGACTTCTGATTGGCAGATTGAGAATAAGCCGTAAGATACGAAATCGGTCTTTTTTATTAATTTATTTTTTTGTTTTTTTAGTCCGGCTGAAACTTTCTTGGTCCCTTCGGTATGCCTAAAGAAGCCATTTTGCATCATTAATTTGTCCATATAATTGTCCATACAAAATTGGCAGCTGTCCATACAAAAATGATAAATGAAAATTCTAAAACCTGTATCTTTTTGTCACTAAAACTTGATTTAAAAAAAAAACACAATTTTTTATTTATTTATTTTTTGGTTTTCTGATATGATTTAGGGGACATCAAATGCCAACTTTTCAGAAACTTCCAAAATGTGCAAAAAATCTTTGACCGAGTTATGAATTTTGGAATCAATACTGTTTATTTTTAAATCGAAATATTGGTCGCAAAAAAAATTTCAACTTAATTTTTCGATGTAAAATAAAATTTGCAATCAAAAAGTACATTAGTGATATTTTGATAAAGTGCACCGTTTTCAAGTTAAAGCCGTTTTTAAGTAACTTTTTTGAAAATAGTCGCAGTTTTTCATTCTTTAAAATTAGTGCACATTTTTGCCCACTTTTGAAAAGCTGAGAATTCTCTATATTTTGCTTTTTTGAACTTTGTTGATACGACCCTTAGTTGCTGAGATATTGCCATGCAAAGGTTTAAGAAAAGATCGGAAAATTTCACGAATGTTTCATATTTTAACATTGAAAATCGGACCTGAGATATCAACATTAGAAAATGGGTCTGGGGTGAGATTGGGTCATACAAAATCAGCATTTTTTCAAGGGTCGTATCAGCAAAGTTCAAAAAAGCAAAATATAGAGAATTTTCTCAGCTCTTTAAAAATATTTTTTTCAAAATTGTTCAAACAAGGGCACTAATTTTTTTTTAAATTAATAACTGCGACTATTTTCCAAAAAAAAGTGCCTAAAAATGGCTATAATTTGAAAATGGTGCACTTTGTTAAAATTTCACTAAAGTACTTATTGATAGCAAATTCAATTTTACATCGAAAAATTGAGTTGAAAAATTTTGAGCTCAATATTCCGATTTTAAAAAAAAATCAGTATTGATTCAAAAATTCATAACTCAGTCAGAGATTTTTTGCACATTCTGGAAATTTCTAAAAAGTTGGCATTTGAGTTCCCCTAAAACATCAGAAAATGGAAAAAAATAGTGTTTTGTTGCAAATCAAGTTTTAGAGAAAAAAAGATGAAATTAAAAATTTCCAATTTTTTTACCGTGTATCATTTTTTTCAGTGTATTCCTTATCTATACCTATAACTTTGCCTTAGACCCCAAATCGATCAAAAAATTCGTTCAAAAGATACAGATTTTTGAATTTTCATTTATCATTTTTGCATGGACAGCTGCCTATATTGTATGGACAAACTAATAAAGCAAAATGGCTTTTTTCAGCATACCAAAGGCACCCAAAAAGTTTCAGCCGGATTAAAAAATACAAAAAAATCGAAAGACGGAAATCTCAGAGGACTGCTCGTAAGCAAACAATCCGTCGAATTTAAAAATTTAAGTCACACAAAAATTTCATCTTAGGGGAAAAATACCCTTTCTAATCAAACACCTATCTTGGTCATATGGAGAGTTTGATGCTCGATTAAAGCTCCAAAAATATTATTTAGGCTATAAACTTACCAGCAACAGCACCGCCTTGAGTAAGCACGCAAATGTATGCCACTTACTGGCCAAAAAGATCAAATTTAATGCACTTTTGATCATAACTTTTATTTTGCGAGACCATTTCTAATCATTTTGTTGGCACACACATCCACACGAACGAAGGTCGCCATCAATATCTTTTCACTTGCGCTAACGATTTCAAAGCGCTTAAGATATAAAATTGCTTCCAACTACCGGCAATATGTTCTTTTGCACATTAGTTAGTCACTCACTTGAAAAATAATCCCGAAAAATGTAAATAATTAGCAAGCACCATCATAAAAACAAACGCACTAAGTCTTCTGACGTTTGAATTTTGACTACCCATTCCAATCGAAGGCTGAAGAAAACCGAGCGAGGAGCGAAGGCAAATCGATGCCAACATTTCAAAAAGCATCATGTACAAACCATGCGTTTTGAGAAAAACGCATTTGAATGTTGAGCATCCATTTTCAATTCCCATTTTAATATAAAAGCAAAATAAGATATTGTAATGATAACAAACGATGAAAAACGTTGCTTTTATTGATACTTGATCATCCAAATTCAATAAAACATTATTTCCGTAATGTTATTTGAGAAAAAAAAAACATAACTTTTTTTGAAATCACCAACGTCTATATCACCCTGCTGTCATTGAGGGGGACGCTTTGTTATGATTCGTTTTTCTTCGTCGTATGTACATGGCGCTTTGTTCATGTTGCTTTTTTTTCGTCACGAGGTTCATGCAGTCTTTTGTTTGACAGGTTGACAGGGCTATATAACCAGGGACTGCTGATGGCAGAGATTTTGTTTATGTTACTTTATTTAAAATCATGATTAAACAGACTTTACTGAAGTAACTTTTGCTCATTTTTGGTGGAGAGGTAGCTTATTAGGAGTACTTTCGGAATATGCAATAACCCAGAAAGTGTCAAAATGTACATGATGCCTTTTGAAATGTTACCGTCGAAATAAAGAACAAAGGGTGGCCTTCAACACCACCAACATGCTGGTGCAGCGCCTGTTGTAGTGAGCAAGTGCTGCCAGGAAACTTTCGCTATAAATGCTACTTTTCGTGAGTGTTCGCTTAAAATTTCATCAATTTTGGCAGCACTAAGCAGACCCAAAAGAGCGCTGGAAGAAAAAAAGAACTAAGCTGAAAATAGAAAAATGGGCGTGGCCCAATGCACTCGACTGATTAGAATGCATTTTTGAAACATGTTTTTTAAATGCTTGTAAAAGGAATAGCATAACTTTTAATAAAAGTGAAAATAAACAGAAATGTTCACAAAAAGTTGCTCTACTCGTTGGTGTACTTGGTTTTAGTGAATTTCAAGGAACAATCCAGATTATCCAGCATCATTCAAACACGACCGCTTATTAGGCTTAAAATGGGCATATTTCCCCTAATTAAATTGTACAGAAGTGTGCAAAGCAGGATGTCGTGCCTTGTGATTTTTATGAAGATTAAGAACTTTTAAATCAGTTCGCAAAGATTCACTATCTGGCAACACTGCCATCAAATATCAATATTTAAGTTAACTTTTCAAGGCCAAATGTAGGAAATCAGGAAGAAAATGTCTTCAAAATGGATTTTGTTTTGTATCGTTCAATAATTCTGAACATAAGTTTTAGTTGATTTATTTTTAAGAAAGATTTTTATCAAAAAAGAGCACAACACAATCCCTTCCCAAAGTGAAGATTTGCAAAAATTTTGAAATACAAAGTTGCAAACAACTCTCGAATACTGAATCTGGTTACGGATGCTACGGCGGCGTGTGTATGGCATTTTGGTCACGTGTTGCGTCAAACTAAATCGTGTTCGGAACTCGCGGGTAACGCTACGTTTTTTTTTCTTCTCATTTTCTGCAGAAGCTAGTTCAAGTCACCGCCCTTCTAAACTAATGTAATCTGTGTTTGTGTCAATCTGGTTTTTAATCCCTCACGCGGCAAGGAACAATCACTTTTGTTTTTTTACTCTTTCGCTAGTTTTTTCTTCTTCGAATGCTTGCTGCAACTGTTTTTGCTTCATTAATTTATAAGTATGGGGTTAGCCGTCGTTTCCTCAGCCATGATTGCTAGTTGTTGATCTTTCGTTTTACTCCTTTTTAATTGTGAATAATATACTGTTTCAATATCATTCAAATATATATAATTGATTACTGCTGCGTTTCCTCTTGGTTTTTAATGTTTTAAGTTGGTACGTTGTAACTCACTGTTGAACTTCGCTACATGACTTGCTCATTGCCGGTTTGTGTTTTTCTATTTCTGTTTGTGTGTGATTAATAGTTTTTCAATAACTCGTTTTGTGGTTTAGTAGTTTTTTGTTTGTTGTTGTTGCTGTACTGGTACGTTTCATACATAGTTCGTTACAATTCGCTTCGTTTGTGTGTGTTTATTTCAGAAATTCTTTATTGTTGCTTTCTAAATAGTCAATGCGAGTGATTACAACGAAAAAACAAAATATTTGAACTAATAGAAAATAATAATCAAAACAATGGCATCATTTCTCGTTCTGCATTTCACTAGAAGAGGAGTTGAATATTTCCCGTTTGACTACACAAAACCGAAACTAAACACGACGTTTTGTATATGAATGGATGCGTTTGGGAGTGTGTGTTTGTGTGCGCTCGCTAATACTACTACTATCTTCAAAGAACCAATAGTAGAGAATAATTTTAATCACTGATTGATTTGGGTTGGTTTCTCTCTGAGCAGGTTACATACTCTGTTTTTTGTTGCAAATTTTGTGCGCGATCATCACGGCGAGCCGCACTTACCAAAAGGTAAATCCGGCCCCGTTGCCACCGTGAAGGAAGTTGTTCTTCTTTTTGGTCATGACCACCTGCTGGCCCTGCATGGCGGCAATTTGGGCCGCGTTCGGAGCGATTCCCGGCGGGGGAGGAGGAATCGTGGCCGCGCCACCTCCGGCCTTTCCGAAACGGGCTCCGGCGTCGTACATGGCGCCCTAAGGAGAAACATTTCCGATTGAAAAACAGATCAGATCTTCCAAACAGTTACCCCCGAAAACTCACCTGAACGGGATAGATCTGCGCTTGAAACACTTGTGGTGGTTGAGCCTGATGGGTGAGCTGGGCGGCGGTCGCAATCGGGTACTGGTACATCGCCGCCGGATGGTGGTGCATGGGTTGGCCGGCGGCCGCCGCGGAATACGGTGGAGGCGGTGGAAGATGATGATGCTGGGCAGCGGGTGGCGCCGGAGCGTACTGCATCGGTGTGGCCTGCGGCAAACCCGTGGACGGATTCACGCTCCAGGTGGCAGCACTCGTGGCGTAGTACGGCTGGTGGTGCTGGACCATCCCCGGCGGGTACGGCGAGTACCCGGCCGGGGCGGCCATGCTCGTCACCACCGAGTTGTACGACGGCGGTAGCTGGGCGTGCGCTGGAATCTGGAAGGAATTTCGGGAAAGTTAAATTTTGCCACCAGAGTGCACCGCTGTGCGTCGGTTGTATGACAGCCTAAAGCTAGTTTGAAAAGATAGATGGCGCCTTTGACTAAGTACGTACTTGGCTGTTCACGTATTGCTGATAAGCCGCTGATTGAGCAGCTGCATCGTAAGGATAACCTGAAAGAAAGAATGAGTAATGCAATTGAAGTACTTTTATCATTTTTTTTTTTTTGGTAAATAGACGAGAAAATAATCATGTGACGCAATACAATTACGA
This sequence comes from Culex pipiens pallens, assembly GCF_016801865.2. Taxonomy (NCBI): domain Eukaryota; kingdom Metazoa; phylum Arthropoda; class Insecta; order Diptera; family Culicidae; genus Culex; species Culex pipiens. The sequence continues at coordinate 43,551,376 of NC_068939.1, forward strand.
AAAACATTAGTCATCTATTCAATGCCTTATCAAACAGAAGAAAATAAATTTAAAAAAACAAAATTCACAACTACTTGAATGCACTTTGCACCTATTTCAGTGCAAAGCTCACACAAGTAATACGCAGGAAGGTTTCTAGAACAAAGGTGAACGAAGCTGATTAAAAATTGATTATTCATCATCGAAAAGATCCCCGTGAGATTTTGGCAAATCGTTGTAAATTCACGTAACAAAGGACAAAAATCATAAAAGTAACCCCTCTCCAACTTTCAAAAAGCCAAAATTATCAAGGATTTTCCAAGAATCTGGTGATATCATGGGTCATGTTTTATTTTTCTCTCTTGAGCAGCTTCCTGCCATTCCTCTTGCCCCAAACGCAATCGATTTCACAACAACACTTACCATTATTTGCTTTGTTGTTCATGGCTGTAGGATGATCTGGCCTTTTGCTAGTACTGTTAACTTGTAAATTTGTAACTATATATACTTTGTAATACTATATACGTTAAAAATAAATACAAAATTGCGTTCTAAGACTTTTGCCTTCCCCTTTTGCTTGTAGTAACTTTTTAAATATTGATTTGTTTGTCTAGAAAATAAAGCAAGCGAAGGTTGACATTTTTAACGTCAGGTTCGCCCGCTTTGTGGGGCGAAATCTAAAGCGGGGCTGCCATCTGCGGTTGCGAGTGCGCAGACATTTCGACGTCAACGAATTTGACTACACTCAACGCCCGGTGGTTGGTTACTTTTTGGTTTGGCATTGGCAGTTATGTATTTGATTGGACCCCGTTGGTTTGACAAAGTGAAATTAAAGAGAGACGAACTGTCACTGTCTAAGCTCTGCACACCCTTAAGCGGTTTACGCACTTCGGAAGAAACCGGTCAAGAAACAAATCAAACATGGGCAGCAGCGGCAGCGCAAGCAAGTCAGAGAGGGTGAGGAAAAGCCCCAAGAAATCGCTCCCTCTCCTTTGTTCTGCTGTTCGTAAAACTGTTTCTTGACCCCTTTCCTTGCGATCTGCATACTAGCCTTTACCAAAAATCATGATTTTCTGAGTTCAATATCCAATGTCAATATCCCACTTTTCATACGATTTTTTGAGTTCAGGTACTACAACCATAAGAATATATGGGTTGAACTGAAAAATTCGTATTAAAAGTGGAATATTGAACTCAGAAAATCATGATTTTTGGTAAGGATGCCCAGATACGAGATTTTCTTACAGAATTGGTTCTGTAAGAATCCTGCTAGAATGATTCTAGCAGCAATGTCAGAATTCTGTAAGAATTTTGCAAGAATTTTCTAGCAGAAAAATACTGCTCCCTGATTGGCTGGCGTTTTACCGGTTCAAATCAAAAATGCAGTTTTGGCGACATCCAGACCTCGAATCTGATGTCTGAATTCTTAGCTGAATTCACTCATCGGCATCATTGGACGCGACATCGTCTACTAATAGACAAATCCAGCGAAAGCTCAACGCTGCTTTTTGATGGTGAGAGATTTGACAGCTCCCATACTAAATGTCTCGATTTTCATACTTTTTGTTAATTTTCTTTTAAAATAAAATACTTAACATATGAAAACTATATATTTTTGGTGCCCAAAATTCCTGCTGAATCGAATGGTGTACTTATCTCGATTGCAAATTTTTCGAACAGTTTTTGTTTTTAAAATATTCTAGACACATTTTGTGCACCTAATCAATCAATACTTTTATCATAAATAATCATTTTATTGCTTAAAAATTGAGTTTTCCTGAGCTCCCATATTCAAATACATGGAAGCTGTCATTTCTAACACCATTGGCCACCTAGCGGCCATTTCAAACTGGATTCGTCTATATTCCCAACCCGGGCTACTCGGACAGATTGGCAATGGAAAACAGTGTGTGCTACCGAAGGATCAACAGCTGCCTCCATGTTGAATTAAAAGTGATGTGACCGACATTAAAGCAGAAAATGACTTGTAATGATCAGAGAAATAAATTTTGATCGAAATGAAATTTTATTTTGCTTAAATTTATTCAACAATAAAATTCCGACAAAATTCTAGCAGAAAAATTTGCCGTCTCATTCTAGCAAAACTCTTACAGAATTCTCAGGATGGCCTGTCAGAATAGTTCTAGCAAAATTCTAGCCGGGTTCTAACAAAACCGGTTGCTTTAACCGGATTCTGCTACCCAGTCACGAAATATTCTAGCAGAGCTGGTTCTGCCAGAATCCTGCTAGAACGGTAGAACATTTCTGCTAGAATGCTGTAAGAATATCCAGCTTTGTAAGAACTCTGCTAGAATCCTGCTAGAACTTCGTGACTGGGTAGAACCGGTTATTGCATTTGAGCTAGAATCCTCTGAGAATTCTTGCAAAGATCTGGCAAAATGATGGCAGCGTTCTAGTAAGAATAATTTTGCTCTGCTAGAATTCTGTAAGAATCCTGCGAGAACGCCGTGATTGGGTGCACGCAGAAAAATCCTCATCCTCATCCTCTCTTATCCTAGTAAAATGTTGAGTGTACTCCAGGTTGCAGACCCACTTCATGATCCGTTCACAGAATCTACTCTGCGGTAAACACAACGCAGTATGGCCTCTCTTATCCTAGTAAAATGTTGAGTGTACTCCAGGTTGCAGACCCACTTCATGATCCGTTCACAGAATCTACTCTGCGGTAAACACAACGCAGTATGGCTACCCAAGTAACCATCCAGCATTAATATAAATCATAAATTAGCTGTTCACCAGCATTCACCAGCTAGTTAGTCATAAAACAGCTAAGATCAGAAAAATCAGCTCTAAAACAATTGCTTTAGGCTTTGCTGAAATGCAGCTGGATTAATGCTGCTCCTAGCAACACTGCTGGATTTTTTCCCACTAACTGGCAACACAGTAGAGGTGTGAAAGAGAGAGAATGAAGCAAACGAAAATAAACACATTTCTTACTCGCTCATCCCTTCAACTAGAACAACCATCACAAACCTGCGGAGAAATTTCCGCTGTCAGTTGGTGGCTGAGATTCACCGTGATCTCATGCTTTTGCAGGTGCTGTCAATTTTTTCAGTCCTTATCGAAATTTTTCGTAAGAGCTGAATAAACAAAATGAGGACTAATGTTGCGATTATTATGAAAGAGAATCGCTTCTTTTGAAAAATGTAGGTTGGCCTAAAGGTTGACATTTTTCGGACCTCTTCGGTGCATACAGAATCTTCACAATTCGCCGTGGGTACTGGGGTACTGGTCATAAAGGAGGAACCTGCCCCAGCAGAGTCTGACGGAGCATATACCACAGGACCACAGAGTTATTTTAGGTATCATGCAAAGTACAAGCATTGGTAGGTTTAAAAACAGCTGCGGTAAGCTAACTTCAAATTGGGCGAATGGATAAAGGCGCAGAAAATTCAACACATCGGTGGCAAACTCAAGCATCAAGACATCACATCTCCAACATCTACCCACAGACAAACAGACGTGACTCTCCATACAAATTATTTTTGAAATCCATCGTCCTTAATCAAACCACCAAATCACGACAACGCCAGCGCTGCCTGGTGAGCTGATGCCGAAGCGCATCCCAAACATACCAATACAAACCCATCACTGTCATGTGTCATGTCAATGTATGCGTGAGACAATCAAGCCTTAACGATTGTAAACATCAACAGCTGATTGAAATAATTTTATTGTTGCTGATCGTCAGTACTCGATGGAATGGAAATAAAAATTAACACCGACGGCCGAAGATGACGGTGGGTCGGTTCCGTTTTCAATGGCAGAACCCCCTGAGCCAAATCATGCGGCAGCACCAGCAACGACGCACCACCACCGCAACGACAGAGACCAAACCACTGGTCCTCCCCGTTGCTTCCAAGTTCGTTCCAAATTCAAATCTACCGGAATTGATTCCAACGATGGGCGTTTGGAAACATCTGCGGGAAACGTGTCCACGGCGCAGTTAAGTTGCGTCAAACAACAAAAGCAAAAAGTGACGAATGAGGTGAACAAATTCGCAAAGATTCCAAAAAAACGCTGCCTCAAAATCTTACATCGAAACAGAACAACTGTGGATGAAGATTGAGTGGAGCTCACGATCGACGCAACATCGCCAAAAGGACGATCAGCAGTAGAAATCTGAGCAGCAATCCATAAGGATAAGCAGGTTGCTCCGAAAGAGATGACTCCACCACAGAATCCGGCTTCCTCCGCAGTAGCGGACGCCGCATCAGCAGCCTCGACATCGGCAGGCCTACCGGGTTAATAGTGGAGCAAAAGGTATGTCCTCGCAAGCCAGCCGCTCATCTGACCCTGGCCGAGACTGTCCCAATCTTGTCCTGCAAAGCCTGGATTGTGGATCATGAATTGAATTCCATCATATTTTTTTGTTTTCATTTGATGCCACGTGCTCATGCTCAACTTTACAACAACAAAAACACATCACACACACTAACGAAAGACGGGCGAGCTGTCACGACAGCAGCGCCATCAGCGCCGGGTGAGTGGATGCCGAAGCTAAATTGCATTTGAAATAACCGTTTTTGGCTCGGTTATTGAAGGACGATGGTTCCGAACTCGAGTGTCCCGTCTGTTTGTCTACCTTTCACGCAAAAAAAATCGGCTCTTCCCCACACGGACAGCTGAGTCGGTAACGTGGTAGTAAACAAACCAAAAATAGATCAGAAGAGGGGGAGGGGAAATAGAGAGAGCCGAGAGAGCCACATTTTTGCTTCTCTCATTTTTTTTGACGTTTTGTGCAGGGTTGGATCAACAACAGTAGAGGCTAGCTGGAAATCAGAAATATAAAGTCCAAAACCGATCGCAAATCAGCTGTAAAAGCGCTTTTAGTGCAGATGTCTAAACTTGTTAGCAATAATCCGCAGCTGGTAAAGCGCTTGTAGTGCTCAACACTGACTTGTTTTAGTGCTGTTTGGTTACTTGGGTAGCCACTTAAATTTTTGTAATGCATTCTCAGGTGTTCTTGGATGTACTGACTCAAATTTAATAACTTAATAATTTAATAATTAAATAATTTAAAAATAAAAAAAAAGATAATTTAATAATTTAATAATTAAATAATTTATTAATTTAATAATTTAATAATTTAATAATTTAATAATTTAATAATTTAATTATTTAATAATTTAATAATTTAATAATTTAATAATTTCATAATTTAATAATTTAATAATTTAATAAATTAATAATTTCATAATTTCATAATTTAATTATTTAATAATTTAATAATTTAATAATTTAATAATTTAATAATTTAATAATTTAATAATTTAATAATTTAATAATTTAATAATTTAATAATTTAATAATTTAATAATTTAATAATTTCATGATTTAATAATTTAATTATTTAATAATTCAATAATTTCATGATTTAATAATTTAATAATTTAGTAATTTAATAATATGAAATAGTAAAGTGAAATGAATCACTATATTAAAAATGCTTCTACAAACATTACAAAGACAACCATTTTTTGATTGAAAAATTCTGAATCAAGATTTGAATGTTTTTCTAAAACAAACATGGCAGCCAAATGGCCGATTGGGAATGATGCCTTTCAGAACCTTGAATAATTTAACAATTATTTTTGTAATTATATAATTTCCGTTCGACTGTCAAGGTACCTCCAACAAACCTTCTTGTTGAACTCTATCTGTCACTTCTGTCAATGTCAAAAGTCAGAAACCGGCACTCTCCCTTACGCTCCCATTCTCTCGCTCTCTTGCCACCCGCATGCGCTCTCTCTCCCGGCGGCGGGCAGTCACCCAATCAGCGTCGAGGCCACGCACACAATCGCACACACGCAGGGTAGTTTCCTCTCGCGCTCTCGCCAAAACCAGACCAACCCATACCGGGCAGTGTTGCCATGATTTGCACAGTGTGCTGATTGTTTGTGCCAAAAGTATAAAAAGTGGAGTTAAACATTCGCAGATTTATGGAAAAAATAAAACGCCATATTTCACTGTTTAACATCTCGATGGAGAAAAACCTCGGTCGTTGAGACTAATTTTTTGTCAAACCTTTTGGAGTTTAAAACCACACACACTACTCAATCTTATTTTTAAAACAGTTTATCACTTTTTAGTTTGGCTTTGTCAAACCAACGATGTACAAACTAGAAAATGTCAAACTAAAATGTGTCTAACAACTGGGGGTAAGTGTACAAAATTAATTTTTATTGCATCAAAAGGATTTGAAGAATAATCTTTCAAGGTAGAGAACCTGGAGATTATTGGTTTGAGATGGCCGTTCTCTAATAAGCTCAAGATTTTCTATTTCAAGGATATAAAATCATTGAAAAATAGAAGAAAAATGATCAGATTACATTTTATTTAGTAGATTTAAAAAGATCAAAAGCTGGTCTGACAGATTTCCATGTTCCAGCGCGCAGATCTTCCGCGTCCTCTCCCGCTCTCACCGCAAATCTTCCGGCTGGCAACCTTCTCTCACTCTCTCGCTCTCTTTCGGCGAGACTTGTTCGCCTACCGCCGACGACCCGAGAGTCAGGCCCAACTGCCACGGCCACTCCGAGCTCATTCTTTTTCGATTGTGCCCTCCGTACGGTTCGGAAGCTCCGCGGCCAAGACTCGCTTTGTACCCTAGGACCTGCTCTGTCAGTGTGTGATTTAACAAAAAAAACCAACCCAGATCAAAAATGTCGGGCAAGAAGGCTGATCCCTACGGTTTCGCCAAGGATTTCCTGGCCGGTGGTATCTCCGCCGCCGTGTCCAAGACCGCCGTCGCCCCGATCGAGCGCGTCAAGCTGCTGCTCCAGGTCCAGGCCGACTCGCAGCAGATCGCCGCTGACAAGCAGTACAAAGGTGAGTGTGGTGTTGGGGAGGGGGTCGTCGTCGTCGTCGCCAACATGGCCGGCCGCCATCTTTCTTTTTGGCTGAAACTCCTCCGGTTCCGGTTGCGGGGAAAGGTGTGCGAAATTTTTCGGGGGATTTTTTTTTTCGCGACCGGCCGGCGGTGTTTCGGGTTGAATGTTAAATTAGGTGGAAATTTGAGAATTTAGGTGAGACTGGTTAGATAACGGACAGGGTGGTGTCGCTAGGTCCAGGCTAGAGAAAAGGGGTGGTTGACGGGCAGTGTCACGTGAAGTGACGGGGGTGAAAAATTATGGGGTTATGTAACAGAACGGTAGAACAAACCAGACGAAGCTGGATTTTGCCTCTTTTTGTTCTTTTTCTGTAGAAATTGATTTTTCACTGAATCATTTCTTAAACCGGAAGTTACGATTTAAAGTTGTTTTGCCTAAAATTCGGATTTGTCCTAGAATTGGTAACGGTAAAACGAAGGTGAGATCAGTAAGTGGCTACTTAATAACTTGCTTTATGCTTTAAAAACCAAAGATTATCCAAATTCTTAAAAGAATATCAAAAATGGAGGCATCCCAGAAGGCGTTCCTAAGCGTGGCATAAAAGATTTTCTTTTTGGCAAATCTCCCAAGAATCATGGCATACTGCCTACTGTTTATGTAACTGTTTTCTTCTCCATGTTTGTCGCACACAGCTGTCACCTGCAGTGTTATTATTCTTTGACGTAGAAAACAGTTACGACATCAGTAGTAAGATTTTCTCTAAAATAGGCCAACTTGGCTTGGAAACTCTAAATTTGTTTGCAAAGGTTTACATAACCAGGATTTGCGTCCGCAAAATCTGTTCCCAACTAGTTTGAAGAAGATTTACCGGATTTTACTTCTTCCTTTGGATGTTATCACATAACCGAACGACCAAGGTTGAACCAATTAGCGGTGCAGAATACCACCAAGACTTGATAAAGAGGTGCAAATTAGCAGGTTATCGTCACGAATAACACGGTCAAAACGCTGTAGAGTTTTTTTATTCACGATAACTTGATCTTTAATAGAGATTTACCTGTAGGTTTTAGTTAAAATTGTAAAGAAGCTACGGGGACAACAGCTTCTAATCCCCATTACGGTTTACGGTGGATCTCTCGGGTACCTGAAAAGTATACGAAACTCTGAAGCTTTGCATTTGCCTGCAAACCGATAGGATTTTCCATCTGCATAATTGTATAATGATGATTGTATAATGATTCACAGAACTTAACTTAAACTGCTATCGGTGATTCCTGCTAGCGTCATCAATTGGACGAAAAAAAAATAACTTTGCTGCCAATCCCACCGGGCCTGTATGAGCGTAGCCTTGGAGCACAGTCTAGAGAGCAACCCCCAAAAGGGCTTTGAAGTTGTCGAATCTAGATTCAATTCATATTTTTTGTAGTTTCTTTTGGCACTACTAGATTTACACATTCATTTTCACTAGCCATCGAAATCTGCGTTGAATTTTTGAAGATGGACTCACAGGAACATTCAGCAGAAATCCGCAAAAATCGCGATGATTTGTAACCACCCTGGGCTTAGTTATGCTGTGAAATAACCGGAATGGCGTTGAATAATTTGCTTCATGTTGGCTTAGTTCATCGAGAATTACTCAAAATTGAATGATGAATTAGGTAAACGCTAGATTCTTCCAAAGCTGTACTCATTCAAGGTACTTGAAGTTCACATCCGTGTTAGGGAAGCGCTGGTTTGGTGGACAATTTTATGTATTCTTAGGTACTTGAGCTTTGCGTCGGTGTTAGGGAAGCACTTATTTTGCTTGAAAATCGTCAAATAAGTACGTTGGATACATTTGGTTTGCTGGCTTGACTTTAGTTGGTTTTGAAGAAAAAAAAACTATAAATTTCTACTTTTTACGTAAACTAAACTGTCAGTACCAATTGAAAAGTTTTAAATTGTGTTTAAAACTTTTTCAGTGACGTAACATTACAAATTTTAATCAATTTAATGTTCGTAGAGTCTATCGAAAGAGCGATCATCGGAAGCCATCGCAAAAATGTCACTTCGGATAATCGGATAGTAATGACCTCAAAAATGTTCAGGATTATGTAACCCCCGTCCGAAATGACGGTGTTAATACAGTTCGGACTCAATTATCCAAAGGTCTTTTAAAAATTGTGGATAGTTGAATGCCCGCTGGCCGGCAGCGAAATTATGGAAAAGTAATGTTTTAATTCAAACTTGTGCCTGGAAGCCTTCAAATTAGTTGAGATCGAGTGGTTGATAGCCTGTTTGATTACCAAGTGAATATTTTTTTTTCCTAAATGCTAAACAATCGACGCAATACGTCGCCATCTTGGATTACATGTTCTCAGGACGAGGGTGGGGTCTTTGGATTGTCGAGTCTGAACTGTAACCAAGGCATATTATAGACTATAGATTAGCTAAGGTAAGGCGGGTCAAAAATAGTTTGCTTGAAATCCGGATTTCGTATGGAGATTTTGAGAAAAATTAAAATAAGACCATTTTCTGGGCAAATTTCACCAGATTTTTTTCTCTGTAGGGTTACTGAACTGAACCGAAAAGCGTTTAATTTACCTTTTTTTAAATAATTTTGTTTTGAATGCGTTTTTTAACCAGTTTGGCATGCTAAACAACCTAACAGAAAAAAATATGGTAAATTTTAAATTTGGGCCGGAAATGGTAAAAAAATACTTTTCTGAAAATCTCCATACAAAATCCGGGTTTTGTGCTAACATTTGTTAACAGTTGGAAAACCCAAATTACTACTGCGGATAGCGCGGATTTGCAGGTGATTTGCCCAGGCGCGGATTTCGCGCGGATGGCAATTTTGAAAATGTTTGTTTGTATTTTCTTAGTACGAAACGTCGAAAAATGAAGATAAAGATTATGTAGAAATTATTTTTTATATGTTATGATGTAATGATGATGAGTAATGATTTTTAACCTTATTTATTTTTAATTTTATACTGGATTTATTCAATTTTTAATTTTGTAAATCAAATTTTACAAAATTTTCCTTAAGATGTAGACATTAGAATGTGTAACAAAAACTATTCTTGGGGCTTGTTCTGGTGGGCGCCAAATATGAGCTTGATTGGACGTAACAGAAGCTGGCCTCCACTTTCGAATTTTTGAATGGAATTTAATCGGTAGAAATTTTTTTTTCTAAATTTAAACATTCTTGGCGAAAATAAAAAGATCAGAACATTCCAAATTCAAAGCTTCAGAAATTCAAAAATTCGAAAACAATTGTTTTCATAGTTTTTATAATAACAAAAAAAATCAAAATAAATATTTTTTTTTCGAAATTTCTAAAATTGTAATTTAAAAAATCAGAAATTTTGAAATTCAAAATTTTAGCAATCTGAAATTTTAAATACCAAAAATTTGGGTAATCGAAAATTTGAAGATTAAAAAAAATCAAAATTAAAAAGTCAAAATTTGAAAACTAAAAAATATCAAATTCAAAACAATATAGAAAAAAAATTCTCAAATCTTAATTGATTTTAGTATCCTTATGCTTATAAATTCTAAAATTCTTAAATTCTAAAACTCTAAAATTCCAAAACTCTAAAATTCTTAAATTCGTAAATTCTTAAATGTTTTTATTTTTAAATTCTTAGTTCTTAAATTCTTGAATTCCTCCTATTTTATGTAAGAGATTTTGAAATTATGAGAAGACATTATTTTTAATATCAGAAATTAAATTTATTTCGGAGTGAAATTTTAGCGAGGATTTTGGATTACAAACTGTATAAAAATTCTTAGATTTTGAATATTTAGACTTTCGAAATTTAAAATTTTATCATATTATAATTTTAGATTTTGATTTAATTTTGAGGTTATATTTTTGAAGTTAAATTTTTAGGTTTTTAAATATTGTATTTTCTATTTTGAAGATTTTTTTTCATGACCCTTGCCTTGACCGTCTCTTATGGATTTTTTTTAAATGAAGTTATTGCTTTCATTCTTTTGGAGCCTTTAACCTTAAAACGATTTTTTTTTTCAAATACTTTCTGAATTAGTTTTTTTTCATAAAAAATAAAATTTCTTAAATGTTGGTCGCGATATTTTTTTATATGGCGTGGATTTTGCGCGGTTTCGGATTTTAGGTCGGCGCGGATTTTTTTTCGACTCTCCCGTAACAACCCTGACTCGCCAACAAAGCCAAACAAATGCAGGCAAACTGTCGAAAAGTTTTTTTGCGAGTTTGGTTGCCATAGTCTAATTGCTCCTTAAGTATTTTGACAGCTGGACTACTCAAATTCTCAGAGCTGAAATAACTAGTGGAAGATGTTAAAGATTCGGTTCTAACTGGTAAAATTTGGTGATTTTCATTATTAAAAAAACCTTATTTTGCAAAAATATTGATAGAAACTTGTCTGTCATTTTCTACTGAGCAATTTAGCACTCAATTTCAGTTGGAAACTCTTTTAAGGTGCTGTATTATAACGCCAATGTGCTGATATGCCAACATTAGGTGCTCGATGAAATTTGGTGTCCTACTATAAATAATTTTGGAAAGTTAATTATTCTAGTGAATGCATTTCCTTCATTTTCATTTAAAGTAAGGAAATGAAATAGAAATTCCTCAAACAAAATTGAAGAAAAAAGTTGTTTTAATAGTCGAAATCGGCTGATTTGATGGGATAAGATTAAATTTTTTCCTAATCTAATAACCTAGCATTTCAAAACACTCATGAATACACGAACCCAATAGCTTTTAAAAATCTAGATCTTATTTATAACTTGAACCTGTTTCTTTCCTCCCCGTCCAGGTATCGTCGATTGCTTCGTTCGTATCCCGAAGGAGCAGGGCTTCGGAGCGTTCTGGAGAGGTAACCTCGCCAACGTCATCCGGTACTTCCCGACCCAGGCGCTCAACTTCGCCTTCAAGGATGTGTACAAACAGGTCTTCTTGGGCGGCGTCGACAAGAACACCCAGTTCTGGCGTTACTTCCTGGGTAACCTCGGATCCGGTGGTGCGGCCGGTGCCACCTCGCTGTGCTTCGTCTACCCGCTGGACTTTGCCCGTACCCGTCTGGGCGCTGACGTAGGCCGCGCCGGCCAGGAGCGCCAGTACAACGGTCTCGTCGACTGCCTGAAGAAGACCGTCAAGTCCGACGGTTTGGTCGGTCTGTACCGTGGCTTCAACGTGTCCGTGCAGGGTATCATCATCTACCGTGCGGCGTACTTCGGCTGCTTCGACACCGCCAAGGGAATGCTGCCCGACCCGAAGAACACCTCGATCTTCGTCTCGTGGGGTATTGCACAGGTAAGGAATCTCCGTCCCGGGTGACTTCCGAGAGCGGGGCTGATAACGCGCGCCAGTAGTAAATAACCGGGTTCAACCCGGGGAGGGTGATATCATCAACCGTAATTACGTAAAGCCGAGAAAATTAGAACCCCCTGACGCAAGTGCCCCGAAAACGCTTCTGTTTTCCAAAAAAATCGAGGCCAACCAACACCGCCGCTTATGTAACATTTTACACAAACTTGCTAAAATTAGAGCGAAAAATATTTTCCTCCCAAAACGGGCCGCGTCTCTCAAGTGGTGGTTCCCGTCATCATCTGCGTCAGCAGCCGCGTTGGAACGCTGTCGCCCCCCACAAGGTCATTTCAATCAACGCATTTCGCCGAGATGTCACGATTGTAAAGTAGTGCGCGGAGAAAGATTGCAATTGTTGGACTTTCCTCGCGGTTCGACGGTGTTACGTAAAGCAGGCCTGCCCCGGAGTAGAGAACATAACCTCAATCGATCAACTCGCACTTGGAGCGCAAACCTCGCGTTGCCTTGAATGAGAGAGGCTGAATGAATGAACGAGAGTCGGAGAGAGCGAGCGAGCAATGCAAAAAATCGATTCTGCTGCGGCAGCCTGACCTGCCAAAGGGGCACAAACAATTCGTGCTGCAATTTGAACTCGCGAATTCATTGCGCTTGCTAGAAGGTCGCAGGTTACAATTGCAATTGGCGTTTAGAATTTGAACTTGGTCGGAATTCTCGCTCACAGCCACAGCTGATCTTTTGCGCCACGAGCAGCTAAAGCACGGGCAGGAGGAGGAGGAGAAGGTAGAACTTATTTTTAACGTGGCTGCCTCAAACTGGTCGTCGTGCCAAGAAATCTGGGGGAAAATGCTGCTGCGCTACCGCGGCAGATGTGCGCTCACTTAGGGGAAAAACCAAGCGCGATCACGTGCCCTTCTCAAGTCGATAATCAGCTGATGACGTAATGAAGGCAAAATCCCTGTCATGACGTCATTGGCCAGCATAAATATCGACCCCGTGTGTGTGCGTGTGAGTGTGGGCGCTTAGCCTTGAGAAATCTCACTTGAAGAAGTACACCTTGTTCAAATAGCGCAGGACACGAGGTAGACGGTGGTTTCGTAACACTACCGCCGTCGTCGTCGTCCGGTAGTGGCTCGTGGGTCGATTTTCCTGCTGTTATCACCTGATGCCGCCTTGTGACATCGGTGATAACAGCCCGCGCGATGGCATTGAAATATTTTGAGCTGTTGTGTGAAGGTTTTGCTGCACACTGATAACGGCGCTAGAGATGATAAGGTTGAGCAATTTGGAGGTTCTTTGGACCTGCTTGAACTTTTGCGTTATGGGACGATCACGATGCGGAAAGGTGTTTGGGGTGAAATCAGCTGATTCTTGTGGCATTATTTTGAGTAGCACGAAATCATGCGAGTCCTCTCAAAAAGAGTTCCGTACGCATGGGCAAATAGAGCCAACTTTCAGTCTAGTTAATCTAATCAAATTCCAAGGCAAAATGAATCTACAGAAAATTTAAGAAAAAATAAACAATAAAATAATGTGGAACTCAAAGAAAAAACTTTCACAATCGGTCTTCAAAAAATAATTAAAAGCTTAAAACAATACAAAAAAAATAGTATGGCCCTTTAAAAAATGCTAAGCTATGTTTTGTTCTTCGGTTTGACCTGGGAAAGAAAAGAGGATGCCAAAAATATCTAGGAATTGTTGTAAAAATAAGTTTTTAGCGAGATTCATATTGATTTTGGTGGATTTTAATTCTAACAGTAGAATGTAATTATGCAATTTTTTTTTATGTTTTTCAATGTTTAAAATACCCTTTCGAAAGATCGTAAGAAATGCGCGCACTTGAGGTTCTTGGGAGAAACAAAAAATAAAAAGGTTAAAATATTCAAAAAGTCAAAATTTAAAAAAAATCAAAACATGAAGAATTTGAAAATTTAAGTGTTCAAATATTTTACAATTGAAATAAAATATAGAAAAAGATAAAATTTGAAATCATAAAAAAACATAATTCTCACATACTTTTTTTAAAAGTACCTATGTATCACACCAATTTCTCATTACTGAATTCAGTTAAATTTACTGAAATCTGCACTACTGAACTGTTCAGTAAATGAAAACTTGCTGAAATTTCAGCAAACTTTGACAGCTCCATACAAATTTTAACTGAAGTTCAGCGAAAAACTAACTGAAAATTTCAGTAGTGCAGTTTTCAGTAAATATTAACCGAAAACGAACATCAGAATTTGCTGTGTACATAGGAAACCCGTAGCGCATTAGTTGTTTTGAAAAAGTTATCTACTCTAAAATCTAAAATTAGTTGAATCAAAAAAAGCTATAAAAAAAACATGAATTAGTAAATTCATAAAATTTTCAAATTCAAAAATCAAATTCAAAAAAAATGGCGTTCTTCGCTTAAAAATCTGGAAAACTTTTCGATTTTTTTAATTGTATTGTTTTGTGTATTTCAGTTTTTGATGTTCTAAACTTTTAAATATTTGAAATGTTGAACTTTAGTTTTTTTGTTTCGAACGGCCAAATATTTTTCAAAGGTTATGTAAAAATATTACAAAATATGACAGTATGACACAATTATTCAAGATTTCTAGATTAAATTTTCAAAACAACCTATCCGTCATGGGTTCCAATGCAGATAGGACCTTTTGAAAATTTAATCTAGATTTCACAAATATTTTACAACTGAGCTTGTTGAGATTCCAGAACTTTTGACAAAAAAATGCAAATTGCATTTTTTCTCCGTTATTGCGGATTTTGGCGACTTTCCGACTTGAATTGTCACCCTGCAGTTGTCAAACGGATCACCCTTACCAAAAATCATGACTTTTTGAGTTCCAAATCCCACTTTTTTCAGTTCAATCCATATAAACATTTTCATGGTTGTAGTACCTGAACTCAAAAAATCGTATGAAAAGTGAGATTTGGAACTCAAAAAATCATGATTTTTGGTAAGGGTGATGTTGACATTTCAACCCCTTTTGTTCGACGATTTCGGACATTTCAGAGCACGTGGTTTCGTGCTTTTGGCAGTTAGAAGGCAACATTTATAGAGTTTTTTTTAATAGGTCCTATAAACCAATTCGTCCAATTTTCCCGGGTTTTGAATTTCTCGGGAAACGGGAAAAATATTTTTAAATCCCGGTTATTTCCGGGATCCCGGGAATTTTTGAAAACAGTTATAAATTATATGATGTTTTCATTAAGTTAGTTATATTTTCAAGCTTACAATCATAGAATTAGCTAAATACTGTTTATTGGTGATAATCTTTACTTCAATCTGAACAAGAACAGCATTTTTTAGTTAGTTCAAAAAATATAAAAAAAAGTTTTTTGTTCTTTGTTATGCTTTTTATTTTTAATGAATCGTAATGTTTAATCCAATGTGATTCAAATTATTTCAAATAAATAATCATAAAATTCTTATTAATATAATTCTTTAATTTTTTTTATATGAAATGACGTCGAAAGCTAAAAAAAAATCATTGAAACTGTACAAGAAACCAAAACAAATAAAATGAAACCATACAATGTAAAATTTAAGAAAAGTTTAGAATTTCATGTTTTATATGAAACATATTTTACAAACTATGTTTAAGTCACTACTGGATATTTTAGAGCAATAAATTTGAAAATTGGTGTACTAAGTGTTTTGTTAATTAAAAATTATCAGAACATTATGCTGTCTTAATTCGTTACTATTGTCCTAATTTGCTCCAGATGCCGATGTTATATGATTGTTTTCAAGTTTAAAATAAGTTTAAAAAACGTAAATATTGAAAAAATAAATAAAATTTAATGAACAATATTTGAACTGCTGGGCATTTTGCGGATCCGCAAACTAAAATTGTTATAATTTTCCCTTATAAGCCAAATCAATGTTGATATATCCCAAATACCAATTTGCTAATGCTTTAACACCAAATCTGAGTTTCCAGATCAATTTTTTTTTTCAATTTCTGGAATTCCTGGGACAAAATATAAAAAAAAAAATCCCGGGATTCGGGACTTCCCGATTTGGGGAAGAATCCCGGGATTTTTGTCCCGGGAATTCCCGGGATGACCGCACTACTATATTTGTTTATTTTTACTATAAACATATGAAACACAACAGCTTAGAAGACCTTTAAAAAACTCTAGAAATGCATCATGAACATTATTTCCGTATTCGGTAATTCGGTAATTTCGGAATACACCCTTCCGGCAGCAGCTGAAGATTCATGTAGTCCCACGTCGCATGTTCGGGATGTACATTATTTCCGTATTACTTTAAAAATAAAAATACAAAAAGTGTTTTAAAATGCATTTTACACTAGTTCAGTGTTGTTTTGCAATTGTTAGTTTAAAAAAAATAAGATTTGAGGAAAACAACAATTATAACGACAAAAAAAAACTTTTTGCGTTACTGTACGCAAATCATACGAAAAAAAATTAAATAAATTCAAACATGTTGAAATTGATTCTTAACACAGGGGAATGCATTTTAAATTGATTTCAGTTGCTTTTTCGGGCCGATTTTGAAGAGGGCGACAAAATCTTTTAAAAATATTTGTTCCATCGTTTGTTTATTGTTATCATTATAGCATCTTCTTTTGCTTTTATGTTAAAATGGGAATTGAAAAACGATGCTTAACTTTCAAATACATTTTCTCAAAACCAGAGAGAGGAGGCAAATCACGCAAAAGAAAATCGCTCCCGAAATTCTTCAAGAAAATCAATCTGCTGATGATTTTTTGTGAATTTCCTTGTGAGCACCACTCAATAATATTTATTTTACTTTGTTTACACATATTGCCCATCTACAAAATGTGACAGGTCATTTTTCGACGTGTGACTTTACACTTGCAAGTGCAGTAGTGAAAAAAAAAGTTCTGCCTAATAATCAAGATGATGATTTTTTAGATTCTTTTTACCGATCTTTCATGAGCGAGAGAGGAGAGCCATGCTCCATTCGGATTTTTTCTCTTGATGAACATCCAAAGATTTTCTTTTGATGATGATTATTCCATCGCTGCTCAAAACGTTAGGTTTGTACATGATGCTTTAAAATCTATTCTCAGTAGGTGCATACTTTCGAGTAAGACGTTATTTACCGTCAAAATTAGTCCTTTCCACGAAACTGGTTTGACCCAACTACGATGTCAATGAAACCAGTGCTCAATGTCAATCTAGCTGAACTTGTTATTCCTAAACATTTCATGTTTAGCGCCAGCACAAATCTCTATACCACACACAGCATCCCCGTTTTCCAACGCCTCGAACGCTTAGTGATTTACACAACTACGTCAAACAAACAGGGGCACATTTTATTTACGCTGCGCGTTATCAGCTCACCGCCCTAATCGCGTCGCGCCCATGTGACTGTCGCATCGCACTTTTTTTCCGAGCCAACAGTGTTTAATCTTCTTCTTCTTATTCTTCCTGCCCAGGTTGTGACGACGCTGTCCGGTGTCATCTCGTATCCGTTCGACACCGTCCGACGACGCATGATGATGCAGTCGGGACGTGCCAAGGCCGACATCATGTACAAGAACACGCTGGACTGCTGGGTCAAGATCAGCAAGCAGGAGGGCACCAAGGCCTTCTTCAAGGGCGCCTTCTCCAACGTTCTGCGTGGTACCGGTGGTGCTCTTGTGCTCGTGTTCTACGATGAGCTGAAGGCTCTGATGGGTTAGATTTAAGTGTTTTAGCGAAGCAAACAACAAGCAACTATTAGCAAACCACAACAACAATACCAGCAAGCGCTAAGGTTGAAAAGAGTATGACCGTTACATCAATTTAAGTCGAAACAAAGGAATCAGTACAGTAAAAAAAACTAAAAAAAAACCCAAAACAAAACCAACAGCTATTTATTTAATGTTAGAAAGAAATTCTCACACACCCACACACACGCACTCTTAATCGTGTTAGGACGTCGACAAAGAAGTTACACACTGCAATGATATTAGATTGAGTGCGCCCGCAGCAGCACCACCAGCGAGGAGAGCACCTTAAACACAGTTGAGAACAACTAATTGTATAGGAGACCAGAACGACCATTGAAGCCTGGATATGTTTTAACTTTCTTAACGCAGCAGTAGCATTATGTTATCACAATGCAAAATGTTTCCCGTCGCAGATCGAAACGACGAAAATTGTATTAATTGGTTATAAACTAACACTACTAAATGTCGAGCCATTAAAGAACGGATAGTATCGAAACGAGGTAAAAAAATGCAACTCTGTTTTATTCTACTTGATGAAAATCCTGAGAAACAGTTGGTTCTTGTCACCGTTATTTTTGTTCTAGTGCTTGACAATAATGGAACAATTGGCATCCACAAGCAACTCAGGGAACTTTCTGTCAAGTTTCTGTGAGGTTTACAATGGAAGCTCCAAATGTTCAACACGATTTCATCAGCTAAAATGCCTTTTTTAATTTTTGGATTTCCTACTCTTTGATTTCTACCACGTGAATCTGAATCTTGGTAGAAATCAATTTATTCGATAAATAAATCAGGTGAAATCGTTGTCACCTTTTTTACATAATCGAGATGTTAAAAGTGCACGCACCTTACAACAAAAGGGGTCAATAATAGGTTTTACGAACATCAAAACAAAAATAGGGAACGATTTCTTAGGGCTTTTCTTTACCCTTTCTGGATTACTTTCGCTGTCGCTGCTGCCCATTTCTAGAGTCCCGCCTTGAGTCAGGGAATACCTGACACTCAAAAAGCAAAAAATGAAAATTGTGTTAATTGGATTGAAATTTGCTTGGCCGGTTCCTTCTGAAGTGTGTATGCCGCTTGATCATCTTCTGTTCTCGTCCGTGTTGCGGAAGAGGTCTGCAGCAAAGCAGTCACTGTTGCGTGGAATTTTCAACGTAGTTGCGATTCTTTTGTTATCGAGTTGTTAAATCGGCGAAATGGTGTAAAACTTTCTAAGAAGTTGTTTTTTTAAGAGCGAGTTTTTCACCAATGTGGACATATCTCGAGACAGGGCTGCCAGATCTTTCATGTTTGAAGTCGTTGGAAAGGTCTTCTGGTAATCTAACCAATGATGGGTCGGATGGTGGATCCGGACATAGTTTACATACATTTAAGTGAGATCCGGCTTCCAAAAAGTACATCAATATCACTTAAGTGGCCATATCTCGAGACAAGGTTGCCAGATCTTAAATAGAGTAATTTAAGTGCGTATGTATTGCGTGTACGTACACGAAAATAAAGTGAGGTTAAATTTTGTCAGCCAGCAAAACCAAATGGTGCGCTAGTGTGCGTACGCGAAACGTCATAAAGCTCTATGTTTTGGACTCGTTGGAAAGGTCTTTTGATAACCTAACCAACGATGGGTCAGATGGTGGATCCGGACATAGTTTAAGAGCGAGTTTTTCACCAATGTATAACAGGTCGTATCGAGGTGCTCCGATTTGGATGAAACTTTCAGCGTTTGTTTGTCTCTACATGAGATGAACTCATGCCAATTATGAGCCCTCTACGACAAAGGGAAGTGGGGTAAAACGGGCTTTGAAGTTTAAGGTCCAAAAAACATGAAAAATCCTAAAATTGCTCGCGTTTGCGTAAAACTTCATCAATTCCAACCCTCTTAGATGCATTCGAAAGGTCTTTTGAAGCACTTCAAATTGAGCCATAGACATCCAGGATTGGTTTAACTTTTTCTCATAGCTTTTGCAAATTACTGTTAAAAACACCCATAGGGACCATCCATAAACCACGTGGACACTTTTTTGGGAATCTGTAACCCCCCTCCCCCTTCGTAGACAATTGTCCATATATAAAAAATCTTTTTTGTATGAATCGTGGACAATCGCCATACCCCCCCCCCCCCCCCCTAAAGTGTCCACGTGGTTTATGGATGGTCCCATACTCCTATAGGTCAAAAGTTAGGGAATTTCATG
The DNA here is from genome assembly GCF_016801865.2 of Culex pipiens pallens. Classification (NCBI taxonomy): domain Eukaryota; kingdom Metazoa; phylum Arthropoda; class Insecta; order Diptera; family Culicidae; genus Culex; species Culex pipiens. The sequence goes on from NC_068939.1 coordinate 43,571,408, forward strand.
GACTATAAGCCTACTGAAATAACTTTTTGGCCAATCTCAGTTTTTCATAGTTTTTCGGATTTTCTGTATCAAACATTTTTCAACGTTAGCCGGAAAATTTCACGTTAGTTAGAAGTATTGGAGTTGTAAATTGGATTTAAAAAATCATTAAATAAAACATTTTTGAAAAAAGAAATAGATCTTATGGGTCTAGCTCATTTCCCCGAATGACATTTCCCCGAATGCCATTTCTCCGAAAATCATTTCCCCTAAGTGGCCACATCCCCGAATACCACTTCCCTTAATCAGCTACATCCCCGAATGCTATTTCCCCGAATATCATTTCCCCTAATCGGCTATATCCCCGAATATCATTTCCCCTAATCGGCCATTTTCCCGAATGCCATTTCCCCGAAGTGACACTTACGCCAATTGCCGTTTATTTAAATTTAAATTTTCATATCCCCTAATCATCATTTTCGCTAAAGTCTTTTCCATGACTAACAGTTATTTTCTTTCTCAATTTTACCGAACAAACAGCTTTTTGGGTATGCTGTTGATTAAATGTTGTAAATTGGGTAGTAAAGCTCTTTGTCAATTTTTATGATCAACGGTAAAAAAACATAATTAAAAACCATTTCTGATGACTTTTTTTTCATTTTTATGCAAATAAAAAGTTATTGACAAGACAACATTTTTTCGATGGATCAACTATGGTCCCCTTGGAACGAGCTGTCAAGTAGAAGGTTTTATGCCAAGAAGGGCCGTGGAAGGATTTTTTTTTAAATGAATTAAAAATCCATTTTAAATCCTTTGCGGTCGTTCAAAGGGTCATTGTACTTAGAAATATAAGCCTTATCGTTGTAACAATGATATCACAAATTATAGCGGAATTAAAAGGAACAACTCGTCTCTTTGTATTCATAGTAAAACATTCTGCTAGAACGCTCAACCAAACCACAACAAATTTAAGCTTAATTTTAGGACCCAATTACAGTCCAGACTCGATTATCCGAAGTTTCGATTATCCGAAGTTCGATTATCCGAAGGTTTGTATGGGACTTGGAAAAATCGAATAAAAAACAAAATTTTGTTTTCGTTTTTTTTTCTTCTTTTTCTTGTTTTAAACATCAAATTTGAGTTCTGCGACCCCATTTTAGTATAATTTGAATAGTTGATTGCCTATTAAATAATAAAATGCTTTTTTTTTCAATATTTCAACACCGCCATATTGGGCTTGGGTTTAAAAGTTCTAAATCACTTTAACGTAGTTTAGGGGACATACGCTCGACAATAAAAAATAGGCATAACAATTTTTTTTTCGTGATTCGATTATCCGAAGTGAAATTTTTCCGAAGCCTTCGGATAATCAAGTCTGGACTGTACTAGATTTTTTTTGTTCAATTAACATTTGTATTAAACCGCATAATTAGATGTTGTTTTTGAGAAATTTGCAAGGAAATTTGTCTTTTTTCGAATTTTGTCAAAGAACCCAAAAATCGGACAAATAGGTACATAAGGCTGGTTCAAATTTTATTTAAAGTTTTTGTTGATTATACTTTTCGCCAAATCCCAATCCAGCAATAAAATGATCAGTGTGTACGGGGTTCTGTACTACGTTTTTTGAATCATAAAAAATAACAAAACTGCTATTGCATTATTATTATCATGTCTATAAGAAAAAAGTATTTGTTTTGAGAATATATGTATAAAAAAAGGTCTGTAACAATATTCATTGTATTTAAATTTGTATTGAATCCCACCTAAAATGCTACTTCTGTTCTGAATGAAGCCAAAAAGAAAATTGATTATTCAAGGCCAATGCGAACCTTTAAATATGTTGTTTGATGCGATAAAAATTGTCATCATTTTTTTTCTTTTAAAATGCCATTTCCCCGAACGCGGTCAAGCGGAAATGCCCGGTGCCCAGGAGCGCGCGCGCTCCGGGGCACCGGGCATTTCCGCTTGACCGCGTTCGGGGAAATGGCATTCAGGGAAATGACTATTCAGGGATATGACTAATCGGGTAAGTGGCATTCGGGATTGTGGCCCATTCGGGAAAATGGCATTCGGGGATGTGGACGATTAGGGGAAATGGGAAATTCAGGTAAATGGAATTCGGGGAAATGACTATTAGGGGAAGTGTCTTTTCGGGGAAGTGGCATTCGGGGAAATGTCCCTTCGGTAATATGGGTTTCGGGGAAATGTCATAGATTCAGATCTTATTTACCCTGTGATCAATACGTCAAATGCTGTATCAAGTAGGCGAAACCCTGTTTTACCCCTAATCCAACAAATTGTTAAAACACATTTTAAATGATTCTAAATGGCATTTTCTCCAATCAAATTTACAACTCTGGAAGTATTTGACTAAAGTGAAATTTTCCGAAGATTCCGAATAGGGTACGTTCTCCATTAGTGGATCCTGACAGGGCTATATATACAGGGACTGCTGATGGCAGAGATTTTCTTTATGTTACTTTATTTAAAATCATGATTAAACAGACTTTACTGAAGTAACTTTTGCTCATTTTTGGTGGAGAGGTAGCTTATTAGGAGTACTTTCAGAATATGCAATAACCCAGAAAGTGTCAAAATGTACATGATGCCTTTTGAAATGTTACCGTCGAATTATGCGTAGAAATTTAACGATGGGACGAACAGACTTGGCCCCCCTCGTGGACAATAGTCCATATAAAAAGAAACTTTTTTGTATGGATCGTGGACAATCGTCATACCCCCCCCCCCCCCCCCCAAAGTGTCCACGTGGTTTATGGATGGTCCCTACAGAAAATTTATTCAATCCACTACAAAGATGATTTTCAATCACTCCTGAAAGTTTTATGAAGATATTACATGATTAAACTGAGTAAGAGACGATTTAAGATCAAAATTTTGCCATGCGCAAAGCGGACTGTCAAACTTTGTGAGCGTTTTTCTCAAAACACCGAGTTGATTTACCGGTGCCACGATATCTCGAGATGGGATGTACCAAATTGGCTGAAATTTGAGGTGAAGATTCCCAAGACATATCCTGTGTGCATGACAAAGCCCGTTTTTGGCTTCCTCACCTTACTGAGGAAAGGCTATAAAATCACTCGGAAAATGAACTTTTTAATTAGACCTCCTAGACCTACCTTCATTTGTACATATCGACTCAGAATCACCAGCTGAGCAAATGTCTGTGTGTTTGGCTGTATGTAGACATGTGTACCAAATCAATGTCACTGGAATATCTCGTCACAGGCTCAACCGATTTTGGCCGGAATGGTTTTAATCGATCCGTCTTAACGTCCCCTACGTTGCTATTTAAATTCATGCAGTTTTATCATGTATTTAAAAAGTTATGTTAAAAAACTGTTTCATATTAAAATAAAATTATGGTAAAAAGGGTGGTTTTTTCATGAAACCCTCACATGTTATATATTTTATGCAAGCATATGAGAAGACCTTTTAGGTGAAGTAAGAATTTTCAAGATCTGACTTACCTATCTTAAATTACAAGCAGTTTAAAAAATGGTCTGAATTCACATAACCTCAACTGGTCGGGATCGCCACGAAAAAGCCGTGTAGAGGGATGCCATTTTCCTCAGAGGCCGTGTCTGTATAATCTTGACAAAAAGTCTGTAGGTAGTCTGTTATTTTTATTAGGACCTCTTAGGTGCTGCGATCACGTTAGGGGAGATCCATAAACCATGTGGACACTTTAGGCGGGTTGGAATCACTCTATAAATGAGAGGAAGGCACCAACCACCTAAAGGTGGATTATGTAACGTTTTTAAATTTTGCTTTTTTTTTTAAATACAAAAATCAAATACTGACGATTTTTTTATATGAAAAACTTAAAAGTATTTTTATCTTTTTTTTAAATAATTTTTTTGAAAATCGGCCTTCGTCATGCACACGGGAATAGTTTGACAAGTCTTCACCAAAATTTTGAGCCGATTTGGTCAGAGCAGTGTTGAGATATCGTGGCACCCGTTTTTTGAATCTGCTAACTTCAAATAGCTATAACTCGGCACCAAATGGCTTCAAATTTGTTTTGTTAGTAGATGAAAATTTATATTTAATTCCCTGAAAACAGATTTAAAAAAAAGTTCAAATGCTCAATCAACCTCTGACATTTTTGCCGATTTACATGTATGTAACCTCTTAAACGTTTTAAGGTGTATTCACATCATACCGCATCCGCAGCCGCATTCGTATAAAATTTTACAGTACGAACGCACAGTGCGGATGCGATTTCTCCAATGCATTTCATCCGCAGTACGGATCCGTATACGGATGTGGAACAGTGTGAATGGCTGCATATTAAATGCATTGGAGAAATCGCGTCCTCACTGTGCGTCCGTACTGTCAAATTTTATACGGATGCAGCTGGGGATCCCACTCGGAAAATAATCTGGTAAATTTGAGTGTCTGGCGCTGGCGGACGTTTGTCGTGCAGTTCAGACACACTTGGCACACTTATCCTAGACATGTTTTGCGTAACGCCAGATGAATCTGGCGAAAATCGGGCGAAAGTTCTGCCAGCTGTCTGGCACAAAAATCAACCGGTTCAATCGGTTGAACCGTGCACGACCGGTTTGTGTCATATTCGCCAGAAATCATGGCAGAAATCTGGTGCAAATCTGGGAGAAATTCTGCCAGATGGCTGGCGCAAGCCCCCAGACGAACGCCAGAATTGTGTCCGCCATTTCCGACCGGGATGCGGATGAAATTTGTTGCACGTTACACATCTCTCTTGCTTAAATACCGCAAACTGCACAAAAATAACCCTTCTCCGTTATCCGTGCACGGTTTGTGTCTCCACTCGAATTCACCACCGTGCAGTTCAGGGTCGATTACAGAATCCGTCTCCAGAATGTTTTAGAAAAGAACGTCAACAATCGTGCAATCGCCGGGCGATTTAAAACAAAAATAACACGTCAACACTAGTTTTCCAGGTATAAAACACCCATTTTTTAAAAACAAAGCTCAGTTTCACCGTACTATTGTGCACTAAACTGCCCAACTATTGTAACGTACCTCAAGCATGTCTCTGGAGTGTAAAATCCCGCTTGACCAACCGGAGGGTTCGAACGCCGGCCGCCGGATTGCACTGATAACCGGCATCACCGGACAGGTGAGTCACGCGCAATCAATACACACACATTACTCACTCTTCCGCATTCCAGGATGGTTCCTACCTGGCGGAGTTTCTGCTCGCAAAAGACTACGTAGTCCACGGAATCATCCGGCGGGCCAGCACGTTCAACACGTCCCGCATCGAGCACCTGTACGCGGACCCAAACACCCACAAGCAGGACCGGATGATTCTGCACTACGGCGACATGACCGACAGCAGCTGCCTGGTGAAGATCATTTCGGCCGTCCGTCCGACGGAGATCTACAACCTGGCCGCGCAGAGCCACGTCAAGGTTTCGTTCGACCTGAGCGAATACACGGCCGAAGTGGACGCCGTGGGGACGCTCCGCCTGCTGGATGCCATCCGGACGTGCGGGTTGGAGAAGTCGGTCAAGTTCTACCAGGCCAGTACGTCGGAACTGTACGGGAAGGTCGTCGAGACGCCGCAGAACGAAAAAACTCCGTTCTACCCGCGGTCACCGTACGCTTGCGCCAAACTGTACGGCTACTGGATCCTCATCAACTACCGTGAGGCGTACGGGATGTTCGCGTGCAATGGGATCCTGTTCAACCACGAATCACCGCGCCGGGGGGAAAACTTCGTGACCCGCAAGATCACACGCTCGGTGGCGAAAATCTTCCTCGGTCAGCTGACCTGCCTGGAGCTGGGCAACCTCGACTCCAAGCGTGACTGGGGCCACGCCCGGGACTACGTCGAAGCGATGTGGCTGATGCTGCAGCAGGACGAACCGCAGGATTACGTGGTGGCCACCGGCGAGTGTCACTCGGTGCGGGAATTCGTCGAGGAGGCCTTCAGGTGCATTGACCGCGGCATCGAGTGGCGGGGCAGCGGCGTGGACGAGGTGGGCGTCGAAAAGGGAACGGAGGTGGTGCGAGTGCGCGTCAATCCGCGGTTCTTCCGACCGACCGAGGTCGATCTGCTGCAGGGTGACGCGAGCAAGGCCAAGCGAGAGCTCGGCTGGGAGCCGAAGGTATCGTTCCTGCAGCTGGTCGCCGACATGGTGGCCGCGGACATCGAGCTGATGAAGCGCAATCCGACCGCTTAGGTTTGGTGTAGTTTTAGGGCCAAAGATTGTTTTTTATTTTAGCGTGTGTGTTTATGTGAGTGGTAAGTTTGATCAAGTCACGAACAATTTTAACATTCCTGTCAGTAAGTTTAGCGTTAAATGAACTTAATTCGTACAGTTCCTTACTTTTTGTGACATGTATTAAAACATTGAACTGTTTTTTTAATTATTGCTTTCCTTATCTGTAGTTGTATTTCAATCAAAAGCATTTTTTTTAAAAGAAAACGGTTGTCATTTTTAATGGAAGGAATCAACATCTATCCTATACTATCCAAACCTATCGTGGTTGCAAATTGTTGCAATCTATCGTAATATTTTGATCGTGTTTTGTTGTTTTTTTCTTTCTCCAAGAAAATTTTGCAGCACATCGATTCAAAAATACTAACATTTAGAACGTCTAAAAATAATTAATTCTAATATTAAAACATAATTTTAAGTCAAAAATTCAAAAAAAAAATTAAATTCATAATTTAAAAATTACCAACAATTTTGTAATTCATGGATTTTTAAAATTAAATCCCCCCATTCTTAAACTCTGAAATTGTTAAATCCAAAAATATTTCAATTCTTTAATTCTAAAAATCATCTTTAATTGTGAAATCATTAATTTTTAATTTTTGAAAATATTATGTTTCTAAAATATTGAATTTCTTTTTTTTAATTGTTTATTTTTTTATTTTTTTGGACTCCTGTCAATTTTTTAATTAAAATTTGGGGTAATAGAAAATTAAGAAAAAAATGATTTTTAAATTCTTGAATCCTTGCTTACCTTTCCAAAAGGTTCAATGTAGTAACAAAGTAACCAATGGTACATTGGTTGTTTTAAAAAAGCAATCTGAAATTTTTGTTAACCCTCTAATGCCCATAGCGTTTCACACCACATTTATGCTTACGCTTTGGCCTGTAACCAACAATGTCAGATTATTTTATAGGAGATCTGTACTTTCTTAAAAAAAAAATCTGTATTTTATCTGTATCATGTCAAATTCAAAGCCATGGAAGATTTTTTTGATTTTCTAACAGCAGATTTTAGTTTTTGCCTTTCTTACTAAAGAAAGGTATAGGTTTTACTTTATGGCTGGACGTCATTTTCATGTTCGTAAATATGACGATTCAGCATGAATTTTAATCGGAAAAATCGCTAAAAAATCACACTGCATCGATTTTCGACGCTCTATCGATTCATCTTGACAGAACTCGTCTATCTCTAACCCTCGAATTGGGTACTAAAGCCCTATGTCAATTTTTATGTACAACAGTAAAAAACACGATCAAAAACCATTTCTGATCACTTTTTTTCATTTTAATGCAAAATTTTTTTTTTACAGGACAACATTTTTTCGATGGATCAACTATGGTCCCCTTGGAACGAGTTGTCAAGTAGGAGCTTTTCTGTCAAGAAGGATCGCGAGGTTAATTTTTCAAAATTGATTTAAAAATCCATTTCAAATCCTTTGCGGTCGTACTCAGAAAAATAAGCTTTATCGCTGTAAACAATAATATCAGAAATCTAAGCTTCATTTTTTTAGGACCCAATTTTGAGAAAATAAATTCCGTGGAGATCGAGTGATGTTCGTATGTGGTAAAATTTTGCCAAATTTTGTGTCGCGTCGTTCTCAGCTCCCCTGAATCCGATATTGATTCTTCTGAATGCAGATGAAAGCTAATGTGCTGAACCTGGGCGAGTTGCCGCTCAAATTTCGAAATATCTATCTGTTTTCGGATGTGGCCAGACTTTTCAACGAAATACACAGTTTCTAAATGAAAATATGGTCAATGTTTTTTCCTTTTCATATTTTTTATTTATCTCAAAAATTGCATTTTTTGAGCTCTACAAAACCTTAATATCTTTTTGAAAAATCGTAAAACTATGAGAAAAACTGCGATTGGCCAAAATGTTATTACCGTAGACTTATAGTCCATGAAATTCCCTAACTTTTGACCTATAAGAGTATGGGTGTTGGAGGCTGTTGCAAAAAGATATTAAGGTTTAAAAAAAAAACATTTTTAACAGTAATTTGCAAAAGCTATGAGAAAAAGTTAAACCAATCCTGGATGTCTATGGCTCATTTTGAAGTGCTTCAAAAGACCTTTCGAATGCATCTAAGAGAGTTGGAAATCATTAAGTTTTACTGAAATGCGTGCAATTTTAAGATTTTTTAATGTTTTTTGGACCTCAAACTTCAATGCCCGGTTTACCCCACTTCCCTTTGTAGTAGAGGGCTAATATTTGGCATGAGTTCATCTCATGTATAGATAAACAAACGCTGAAAGTTTCATCCAAATCGGAGCACCTCGATACGACCTGTTACACATTGCTGAAGAACTCGCTCTTAACTGTTTTAATTTTTTTCAACGAAATATTCATTTTGATATGGTTCCATGATTTACCACTTATTTTAAGTAAAATGTTTGAAGAGACTTATTCTTTAAACATATTTGCAAGAACATAAATAAAAATTTCTTGGATTTATTTTTTAGCAATTTCAGTTCTTTTTCATGTTTTTAAAACGTAAAAAAGTTTAGTTTTTTTTTTCATTCATAGTTATATACCCATACTAACACAAAAATTAAGGGTTACACTTGAAAAAAAATAATAAATGACTTAATAAATTTAGTTAAACAATAATAAAAAATTATGCAAATTTGTGTCAAATGCATCCTATTTGGATTTTTAATACCTTTAAAAGCCTTTTAATTTCCAAGTAGATTAAAAATGTGAAAGGAAACTTAAATTTAAAGTAAGTTATTAAAGAAGATAGAAGCGAATTTAATTGAAAAATTGTAATAATTTTTTTTAAAGCTAAAAAATAATTTTCATAAAAAAATTTCTTAGGATTCCTGACTTTTTGATAAAAAATAAAAAAAAATCCGACTTTTTCCCGACTTTCCAGATTTTCCATCTTGAGTAGCCACCCTGGTTAAATTTGTCCAGAAGTTAGTTTATATCTTGAGTTTTTTTTAATAGGTCCTATAAACATATGAAACACAAAAGCTTATAGGACCTTTTCAAAAAAAAAAAAAATAAACTTTACACGCAGAAAAATAAGGCATATTTGAATCAACAAAACGTTTTGTTGATTTGAAAATCAAATTTTTTGTTGAATCAACGCTAAACGTCAAAGCAGCTTTTTCAAAACAACAAAAGACTTTTGTGGAATCGATAAAATCAAGGTTTGTTTCAACGCAAAATCGGCGTTGATTATATTCAACAAAAATTTTGTTGATTCAAACCTCGTACAGGCTGATTCTACAAAACTTTTTTCTGCGTGTAGATATTGTTTCTTAAACATGTGCAAAAAGAAACAGTAGATAATAGGTCTATTCCCGTACTGCAGAATTCTGCAATTCTGCACAAAAAGGGCAGCAGAGCGTTCCCGTACTTTTCTGCAACAAAAGTAACTTTTATCCCAGGCAGAACTTCTGCAATGAGAGAGGCTGAAGTTGCAGCAAAACCGTTCCCGTACTTTTCTGCAAGCTCTCTCTTCTCTTTCGTGTTGAAAAGTAACTGCAAGTTGGTGTGAGTGCACGTTTACATAAAATTTGCAAGTTGGGTTAAATGAAGCATTTTATTATTATGTAGTTGTAATAAGTTTTATGTTTTATTATTACTAAATTTAAGTAGTCTTTTTGAAGGGACATTTGTATATTTGGAATTGATGGATGTTGGGGTATTTTTTAATGTCTGGTTTTATTGTTTAAAGATTGATTTCTGATCTTAAATTGTTTTTGAACAGACTAAATATATCTGTTAAAATACTAGGTATATTTAATTGGCTAATAATAAATTGTACCTGTGATGGTGCTACCAATTTGTATTCTTATATGAACCAAAATGTTCAATGTATTTTATTGAACTTTCAATGAAGGAATCATAAAAAGGTATTAGACTATACCAAATAAATAATAAATATAATTGATTATATAATTGATGACCATACAATTTTTGCTGAAACATATGTTACGTTGTTTACACATCATATTTTATATTATTAAAATTGATATACATTTTATTAAAAAATATACGGTATACTCTGCACCACAATTCTTCTTAAATTCTTAAATTCTTAAATTCGTAAATTCTTAAATTCTTAAATTCGTAAATTCTTTAATTCTTAAATTCTTAAATTGCCGCCATCTTGAATCATAAAAAATACACATATGTTGGAGTCATATTCTAGGTTAGAAACGCATATTTAGAGGATTTAGAGATTAGAAATTTTGAAGAGGTCTTCGGATAACAGAGTACAAACTGTATCTTTTTTTAAAATTGAGTTTTTTTTTTTATATACAAAATTTTGAAATTTTACTTTTTTTCAAATTATAATTTCTTTGAATTTTTTAACTGTAGATTTTGAATTTTGATGTTCTAAACTCTTAAATATTCAAACTTTTGATTTTTTATTTCGAATTAATTAATTAAATCCTGAAATCCTGAAATAAATTATCCTGAATAAAAAATCCTTCAAATGGTCTGTTATCAAAACATGTATTTATGATCCCTTCTATATTAAACCTTTGTTCGTCATTTTTTTTAATTATATTTGTTGAACTTACCTGCAACTCTCATTTCTATTTTTTACCTAATGTAAAAGTTTTGAATTGTTTCCAATGTATAATTTCTACCTAAGCATAAGTCGTCGCATAAGCATCTTTTAAATAAAATGTTGAGTTGCATAAAACAAAGGTAAAGGTAAACTTTTTTCAATTCAATTTTTGTCAATCCCTTTTTTAACAATAAAAAAAAAAACTTTAATACCCAATTTGAGTAAATCTACTCAACTGTGTACAATATTGCAGAAAAAGTACTGGAACGCGCTACCCAGGCAAAAGTTTTGCGGCTTCTCTCCTTGCAGAACTTTGCAAAAGAGAGAGATGAAGAGAGCGAGCTGAAAAGTACGGGAACGTGCTGCAAAAAAGTGACTTATGCTGGCTGCAGAATTCTGCAGAAGCTGCAGAAATTCTGCAATTCTGCAGGTACGGGAATAGACCTAATGATTGTCATACACGCAGAAAAAAGTTTTGTAGAATCAGCCTGTACGAGGTTTGAATCAACAAAATTTTTGTTGAATATAATCAACGCCGATTTTGCGTTGAAACAAACCTTGATTTTATCGATTCCACACAAGTCTTTTGTTGTTTTGAAAAAGCTGCTTTGACGTTTAGCGTTGATTCAACAAAAAATTTGATTTTCAAATCAACAAAACGTTTTGTTGATTCAAATATGCCTTATTTTTCTGCGTGTATCTTCGAGAAATCCGATCTCAAAGTCTTGGTGCACTGGTGCTACCATGGGCGTTAGAGGGTTAAGAAATACCCCCTGGTTCGATTCTTTGAGGAAACAAATAGTAACTGTGCCAATTTTGAGCCAAATCGGCAAAAATGTATGACAAAAAGCTAAAATTTAAAAACTCTGCCAAAAGTTGGCGTTAAACGTGTCGGATCATTGTCAAGTGTGAGTTTCTTATGTAAAATTTTATGACAGACAACTTTATCGAAGACCGCAAAACGATCCGAGTTAACCCTGGCGAATTATTAGCGATTTAAAGAGGACGTTTTTGTATGAAATGTTTTTTTTTCCACCAACTTCAGCGAGCTATTGCGACCCTAAACCGATTTCGCTCAAAATTTTCACAGTTACTTATTTTTGCCTTAGGATTTGAGTCAGTGGGTATCTCTCAGGTATTTTTTTCTATTCCATTAATTGAAAAAAGTTAAAATTCAAAAACAGCAAAAAAAATAAATAAAAATATTTCAACTTATAAGCATGAGCATGAGCATGAGAGACCACCCATGGTTGTCCTTCTCCGTTGCTGAACAGGACCGTAATATCCCATCAGCACAACTGGTCACACGCTTCAACGATCAAATGATGTTTCCCTTATCAACAGCATGCATGAATGCGCTGAAAAGATAAAACATCACGATCATCAAAACTAGAGCCGGTGCGAATAGGAAACAGTCGTTGGCCACCAACGGCGCCCGCCATGTCAGTTTGTAGATCTCGAGGGGATGGGACGGGAATGTTAGTTAGCACAGGCTGCTACCAAGGGTGGGTTCTATACGATATCCACACCCCCGCGTGTGCCGGAAAACTACTTCTACTTGGGATTTTGTTAGTGGGGAAGGGTAATGGCCAGGATTCATCATAGAGGATGATGATGTGGCCCAATAATCAATGAATTTTGTTGAATAGGGTGATGTATTATGTATTCTCAAGGCAAACAATCGGATGATGCGGATGAGACCGTTCCCGGTTATTTGGTGTTGAGTTTAACATAAATGATTCAATCTTAGACAGCCGGCTGTGGAAAGATAGAATCAAAATTATGTGTGATTAAAAGGTGAAATATTAAACTCAGCGTAACATATTTACGTAGAGTTGCCCTGAGACTATTTATACTTTTAAATTATTATAAGATGAGCGACCAATTAATGACTGAAGAGTTATGATGTTATCTGAAGGACTTGAACAATCGCGTTGAAACAATATTTGTCGCCGTGATTCGCGGGAAACGAATGGTCGAATTGAATGATAATTTATATTTTGCTGACGCAATTTAAAAAGAATCTTCCCGTGAAACAATTGCAAATCATAGAACAAAGAAATCCGACTGTGATGTGTATCAAATACATGACTAACGAGAAAAACACACCGACGACGATGGACGAAAACGGAACGCGAAAAAAATGCGTCCCGACGGACAGGCACCTCGAAATGAACTGGCTCAGCTCTGCTGTCATCGTGACAACCAGAGCTAGCCGCACCTTCACACACACACACGCACGAACTCACCCGAAATACACACCGACGACGATCGACGAAAACGGAACGCGAAAAAAAAAATGCGTCCCGACGGACAGGCACCGCGAAACGAACTGGCTCAGCTCTGCTGTCATCGTGACAACCAGAGCTAGCCGCACCTTCACACACACACACACGCACGAACTCACCCGAAATACACACCGACGACGATCGACGAAAACGGAACGCGAAAAAAAAAATGCGTCCCGACGGACAGGCACCGCGAAACGAACTGGCTCAGCTCTGCTGTCATCGTGACAACCAGAGCTAGCCGCACCTTCACACACACACGCACGAACTCACCCGAAATACACACCGACGACGATCGACGAAAACGGAACGCGAAAAAAAAAATGCGTCCCGACGGACAGGCACCGCGAAACGAACTGGCTCAGCTCTGCTGTCATCGTGACAACCAGAGCTAGCCGCACCTTCACACACACACGCACGAACTCACCCGAAATACACACCGACGACGATCGACGAAAACGGAACGCGAAAAAAAAAATGCGTCCCGACGGACAGGCACCGCGAAACGAACTGGCTCAGCTCTGCTGTCATCGTGACAACCAGAGCTAGCCGCACCTTCACACACACACACACACGCACGAACTCACCCGAAATACACACCGACGACGATGGACGAAAACGGAACGCGAAAAAAATGCGTCCCGACGGACAGGCACCGCGAAACGAACTGGCTCAGCTCTGCTGTCATCGTGACAACCAGAGCTAGCCGCACCTTCACACACACACACACGCACGAACTCACCCGAAATACACACCGACGACGATCGACGAAAACGGAACGCGAAAAAAAAAA